>NW_027258659.1:0-61109 GCF_045791955.1 Oncorhynchus clarkii lewisi | reverse complement strand
ACCACAGGTTGACTAATGGATATGTAATCACACCACAGGTTGACTAATGGATATGTAATCACACCACAGGTTGACTAATGGATATGTAATCACACCACAGGTTGACTAATGGATATGTAATCACACCACAGGTTGACTAATGGATATGTAATCATGACCACAGGTTGACTAATGGATATGTAAACTTGAGCGGTGCTAGCAGAATATTTGATCAAGGTGAGAGTCTAATATCAGCCATTAAATATAGATGAGAGGTCTATGATATGCAAATGTCATTAATACAGCTCAAATTGGGTTTTGATTAATGTATCAAATGAGGTTGCTTAGTGACTGATATATAGATGAAGCTTGGTCAATGTGTACGGATCATCACAATAAATACATTCATGGAGCCGACCAACAATTGGGAATATGTCTGTTCTATGCATTTAGAGCCTTTTACATTTATAACTTTAATGACTACTCCTTTTATATAAGGTCATCCACTGAATACAGACATTGAATACAGAAACTGTAGCTCTCTTGCCTCATGTACATTCATGAAAGGCACTGTGGCGCAAGTCTAAGAAATACAAGCAACGTGTTGTGCACAGTGTGCAGTCTGAACAATGTTGACATGATTATGAAATACTGTAGGAAGAGCTTTAACCCATGAATGGTAATTATAGACTGACCTTTAGAAAACATAGAGCTTTGAACATTTGCAAGTTGCAACATTGAACAACTTGATTTACAATATCACTGCTTAATCTGAAATCAAATCAAATCAGTGTGCTTGCGACTTGCTAAACTGTCAGAATGAATGAGCATGTTTGTTGTGACGTCTGGGTAAACAAACTCTAGAATATTGGAGGTTAATTAGTAGACTGTGTGTGTGTGTGTGTACGTGTGTGTGTACATGTATGTGTGTGTGTGTGTGTACATGTGTGTGTATATCTTGTCCGTATTTCCCGACTTTGCATCTGGATGGGACCATGCAACACTGATTTAGCACAATACGCATAATGAGTTTGGTTTGGCCAATTAGAAACCCTAATCAGCGTGGTATGAGAACACAGAACGGCCAATCTCAGCGTAGACAGGTGATTAAAGTGTTCCGTGATCACCATATTGATTGTGAGGAGCACTTTGATGTCCCCAGAGGCCTATTTCATTGACGTGTTACAGGAATGTATAGGAACCTACAGAGAAAGACGCTGCTCAATAAGTATGTTCAACCGTTCCAATTGTTTCATTTAATTGAGGATCAAGAACACAGAATCCTTTTTCACAGTGAACTACTGTGACTCATCACATACGCTGCTGTTACTGTTCATTATCTACCCTGTTGCCTGGTAACCTTTATCCCTACCTACAGTATATGTACATATCCACCTCAATTACCTCGTACCCCTGCACATTGACTCGGTATTGGTACCCCGTGTATAGCCATGTTTACTCATTGTGTATTTATTCCTTGCGTTTTTATTTTTCTATTATTTCTCTTGTTTTCTCTCTGCATTGTTGGGAAGGGCCCGTAAATAAGCATCTCACTGTCTACCTACACCTGTTGTTTACAAAGCATGGGACAAATATCACATATGGAATCATGTAGTAACCAAAAAGGTGTTAATCAAATGGATATATATTTTAGATTTTAGATTCTTCAAAGTAGCCACCCTTTGCTTTGATGACAGCTTTGCACACTCTTGGCATTCTCTCAACCAGCTTCATGAGGCAGTCACCTGGAATGCTCCACAATCGGGTGGTTGTGGAGACCAGGTCATCTGATGCAGCACTCCATCACTCTCCTTCTTGGTCAAATAGCCCTTACACAGCCTGGAGGTGTGTTTTGGGTCATTGTCCTGTTGAAAACCAAATGATAGTCCCACTAAGCGCAAACCAGATGGAATGGTGTATCGCTGCAGAATGCTGTGGTAGCCATGCTGGTTAAGTGTGCCTTGAATTCTAAATAAATCACTGACAGTGTCACCAGCAAAGCACCCCCTCATCATCATCACACCTCCTCCATGCTTCATGGTTGGAAACACACATGTGGAGATCATCCGTTCATCTACTCTGCGTCTCACAGAAACACGGCGGTTGGAACCAAAAATCTCAAATTTGGACTCATCAGACCAAAGGACAGATTTCCACCGGTCTAATATCCATTGTGTTTCTTGGCCCAAGCAAGTATCTTCTTCTTATTGTGTCCTTTGCAGCAATTCAACCATGAAGGCCTGATTCAAGCAGTCTCCTTTGAACAGTTGATGTTGAGATGTGTCTGTTACTTGAACTCTGTGAAGCATTTATTTGGGCTGCAATCTGAGGTGCAGTTAATTGCGGATTTCTGAGGTGCAGTTAACTCTAATGAACTTATCCCCTGCAGCAGAGGTAACTCTGTGTCTGCCTTTCCTGTGCTGGCCTCATGAGAGCCAGTTTCATTATAGCGCTTGATGGTTTTTGTGACTGTACTTGAAGAAACTTGAAAAGTTCTTGACATTTTCCAGATTGACTGACCTTCATGTCTTAAAGTAATGTTTGCCAACCCTACCGTTGTATGTAATAATACAGGCACCACTCTCACTTCAGTGCGTGCCATGTTGCGTTATGCTATGTGGGTCAATGTAAGGTCCATCTGTTCCTTGTTTGGTGATGCGTTCTTCGTGCAGCCCATTTCCTATTCTTTGTCTGATGGAGATTCTAATGATGATGCACTGACACACAATCAGCCATCGATCTGAATGGGGAGCCCTTTCAGACAGGCAAAATTGCCATGAAAATTGCTGTCATCAGTTGTTTCCGTACAACTACATGAGCTGGTTTTGGGTTTGATCTACTATGGGCAGTTTCCAGACATAATCAGACATAGGACGATAGGAAAGGAGAATGCATGTCTTTTTCAGTGAATTACATTCAAATATGTTCAGTTGTTATAGCCACATTGAAGCAGAACAGATTCATGTTCTCAAAGAGGCACAGTATTCAAAACCTCTCTCTCTACTGAGTGTAATGATTGCCAGGCCAAGGTAAAATATAAATCCCAAGATGTTCAAAATAAACCAGCCTATGACCGTGACAGTGGACTTTCTCAGCAAGCAGCCTGATACATGATCTTTCCCAAGGGGGGTTATAGCACAATGCTCTCTCAAGCTGAGGTACTCTGTTATGATTAAGTGAATCACTAGAGGGAAACAGACAACATGAAAACATAGAGGAGCTTTTCAATTCCACCATGTCACCTCACCTGTCATCACCCCTCCTCTCTCCTCTGTCCCAGTTTTCAGTTAGAATGTGACTACTTTGAAAAGTGTGTATATTTAGATAGTTACACTCCTATTCCCAAAATAGTTCAGACATTCATTGATATAGGCTAGTCTAACTAGAGCGAAGGAAAAACTTAAGCACTATGCTTATGTATATTTGTAATAGCCTATTATGCTAATATGCACACTCCATCATCAGTGGCAATGTTAGCATGTCAATCTTGGTGGGGCAAAACACATTTTTTATTGGGGGGGATGCATGCCAGCAAAACCACTACACAACACAACACTAAACAATTAATTGAACAATAACGGTAACAAACAGTGCCCAAAAACTATTAGGACCTATATGAAGCTGTCCCAACAGCAGTCCCAACACCTAACCACCGCTACACCTGTCTTTCAGCGGAACCTTGTCTGGCAGTGAAACAGTTCATTCAGCCTCATTTATTGCCTTTTAAAAAAACATAGCGGATATGGCTGACTTGCTTAAACAAATGTGGTTTCTACTGACAATTGAGATGTACAAACTATGGCATTGTAACGGTTTTCTTTAGGTAAAGGAGAGTCGGACCAAAATGCAGCGTGATGGTTATTCATGGTTTTTAATGAAGAAAACTATACATGAATAAACTAACAAAACAACAAATGTGAGAAAACCTAAACAGCCTATCTGGTGACAACAAACACAAAGACAGGAACAATCACCCACAAACACACAGTGAAACCCAGGCTACCTAAGTATGACTCTCAATCAGAGACAACTAATGACACCTGCCTCTGATTGAGAACCATACTGGGCCAAAACATAGAAATAACCCAAAACATAGAAAAACAAACATAGACTGCCCACCCAACTCACGCCCTGACCATACTAAATAAATACAAAACAAAGGAAATACAGGTCAGAACGTGACAGGCATAAGGGAATGATGAGCGGATAAGAGGCAATCCCTAATTTAGATTAAGACATTAATGAGCTAGCTAGGACGAACGTAGTCAATATAACTATCTGTTTAGCACTTCTGAAATGCACAGCGACAGAATTCAGAACAAGGGCCGTTCTTACAGTATTCTCCCTGTACACCAAGTCAGAGCCACAGGATAAATAAAAGGGGCATATACAGACAGTGAAAGCTTGTACAATATTCAATGAGGACATTTCTCTAAAACAGGCTACCACCAAGTCAGAACAGTAGGATAAATAAAAGGGGCATATAAGCAGACAGTGAAAGCTCGTACAATATTTGATGAGGACATTTCTCTAAAACAGGCTACCACCAAGTCAGAACAGTAGGCTATGTTATGAGGGGGAAAAGGACAAAATTATTAGGGTGAGGCACATGGGCTACTAACAGCTTACTACACAACACACACTTAGTATTACTTTTTTAGCTACAGTATACATATCTCCCTGGCATATTACATAATTTATGCAGCAGCATACAATACATTTTTGTTGTGCTATGCTCACTTGAACAGCAAAGTGGCGCGGTGGTCCTTCCTGTGGGCAAATTTGGTCATCTAACTGGATTTATGTCATCTCTGGATTTATGGTGCTTTCAAGACAACTGGGAACTGAAAAAAAACAAGGTTGAATCATGACGTCAGTGATCTTGAAGTCGGAGCTCTAGAAAGAGCCCGAGTTCCCGACTTGAAATTCCGAGTTGGATGACCGTTCAAAACGTATTTTCCCAGTCGGAGCTCGTCATTTTCCATGTTTCCAGTTGTCTTGAACTCACTGAAGTCTGAGATTGCCCAGTTCCGAATTTCCATTTATTTTGAACGAGGCAGAAGTCATGGCCAATGTATTCAACCTTTTCTGGACCATGGTGTTGCATGTGAATGTCAATCATTTTAAGTTTGGAAAAGAGACCCTTAAACACACCCTTTCCACTGAATAGCAGGCTAGTGATTGCTTTGCAACACTTACAGTTATCCACTGATTCCTTCCAAAACACTCATTGTTGAATTTACGATTTCCAACTTGTTGTGTAATGTTTATGTCCAATGACCGATGAGCACCGATATGTTTTATCTATCATTTCACTTCATATGACAATGATTGAAAAGGATTTGCCAGTAGATTGTCGACTTGATTCCTGATGATGACTGATTGTCTAGCTTGCTATTTGATCATTACAATCAAAGCTACAGTAGATATAACATGATTTGACGTCATTTTATGTGTGACCTTGAGCCTTCTTGGATGGGCATTTCTAATATAAATCTATGGCATCACCAAAGGGGCTTGAATTTCTAGAGCTCACCCTGTAGATTTGTTGGTGACGTGGTGTCCCCATGAATGACAGGACACTGAGCCAATCACGGCGCAGCTAGAGAACATTACCAACCCTATGCTCTGTATGTTCTGCTGGCTGCCCCTCCCACCACCACAGAAAGCACTGAGCTAGACTGAAACACCTGCATTTTGGAGCTGCCTTACTCAAGAAAGTAAAAAAGGCTTTATTAACTCAATTATATATATATATTTTTTACATTGTTTGTAAACTGATATGTGACTAGTATTACTGCCAAAATAACATGCAAAACAGGCGACAACAAAAATATATATATAAATATTGTTTTAGCTAAAGAGGTGGGGCATAAAACAGATGGGGCTGCACCTGCGCTGAATGACGGGTCGCCACTGCCCGTGATAAACAATCATGTCAACTGTTTCTCTGCTGGGGCTGTGCAATGCTGTAATCTACTGTTCTGTCTCAAGTTATTTAGAAAGGCTAGAAGTCTTCCCATGTTTTTTGAAATCACAAAAGTTATTTTTTTGCCAGAGAAAGAGATATTTGACTACAATAGATCATCTTCTAATATCAAAGCATATGATCAGTTTAAGTTTTAATCCCAAACGATTTTTTCATGATATAATGTTATGTACGCGATCAATTTAAATGGGAAGTTGTTCAATTGCAGCGGAATAGCGGATTTTTAAATACTTGGGTTGACGTCACTAAACTTTTCAAGAAGCGGTGCGCGCCGTCCGCGTTTGTGAATAGAGACAGAACAGAACCGTGCATGAACGAGAGAGAGCTGGGCGACAAGGAGACCGTACAAAACAAGGAATCTTTCACTTCATTCGGTGGGTTAATGTTTTCTCTCTCTTTTCTCTGTAGCCTATTAGGAAAAGGGGGAATGCATAGGCTACTTTTTGTGCAGACTTTTAAGTTTTCCTATGAGTTAGCCTATAACTAACGATGTTATGGCAATTTTGTTTCATTGCATTGCTGGTTCGATTAAACTGAATGTCTGCTGTTTTTGACAGCGCTGCGTTAATATACTCACTGTTTTTGTTATGCCGGGATTTCTTGCTGAATGGATTCTGCTGGAATAGGCTACGTTGTGTTTTTGCTTTTCTTATTTGTCTAACTATGGCAGGTGTCATTAAAGCGATTTTTCATGACTGATTTCAGACACGTTCTAAGAAGAGCTACACACGTGCTTATTTAAAAATATATATTTTTAAATACTCAGTATTTACAAATGAGTAAACAGCCAGAGTTAAAATAAACAACGTTGTAGTGAAAAGGGGGTTAATTTGTAGAAGGGTCACGTGTAATGTTTTAATAGCTATAGGCTATGTTGAATACAGGTTGTTTTTTAAAGACCTTAAATACATTAAGGGAGCATCTTCCTTTTAGCAAGGTTTGTAATGTGCAGCACACTGGTGTGTGAGCAGATCTGGCCATTCTAGGTCACTGTGGGTTATTGTGTTGCGCAACATTTTAATAGAGCAAAACGTTGAGTTTTAAGTGTCTCTCTTCCCCATTGTTAGACTGAAGCAGAGCTGGCCCGTGATGATAAAAGTTATGCTTGAGGCAAGAGCTTGAATTAGAAGATGTTCCCTGAATTGTATTCACCCAATGAGAATGTCCTCTTTAACCCCAAGAACAAGGCTTTATAGCAGAAGTTAAAACAGCCTGCAGGACAAATGCAAAAAGAGTAAATGATAATGAAGAGTTTTTTTTCTGCTCTAGACATGGAGCTTTGCAGCACCATGCTGTGATAGCTGATATCTATAACAGTCCTGCACTCTATACACACTAATAGACAGTGCTGCTTCTCCAATTTCAAACCTAACCACGTTAAATGCTCCCCTCTCTAAAGCTGCCGAATTTCACTTTGTTGATGCAAGCCACGCATGACTCTGATGCAGCTCATGCTTTGCTGGAGTCCACATGGACCACACATGTGTCAATCAATCAAATGTATTTACAAAGCCCTTTTTACATCAGCAGTGCTTATACAGAAACCCAGCCTAAGCCTGGCTAAGTCTAGTTTTTACCTTTTTTAATCAGCAACTGGTTCCGAATAAACTTAGTTTAGTGAGCTGGCTCTATGGCCAATTGATCAGACAATTAGGCTACAAGGAGTTATTGATAACAGCAGAAAACTCAGACAAGCACTGGACTCTACATTTATTTACAGATATTGTATGCTGCCACTGTTCGTACAGCCCTCACTGTCACATGGAATCAGTGCTCTGCTTTGTCTTGTGCTGAGGATGGCACCTGCTGCTGGATCCCTGTTTCTCCTCTCTTTATAATCATTAGCAGTACTCTAAGGCTCAAGTGAACCTGAAGCGGTGGCTAGGGCAATCCCATGCTGCTTGGTTAGCGCATCACTGTCAAATTAAACCCCTCGTTTGCTTCGTGGTCTGTCCTGACCACGGAGACGTCAATCCACCTGCCCTCTACAAACAGACATTTCCAGGCATCTCCCAGGGGTTGTAGTGACCTTTTACCTGAGGCTCCTTCCTACTTCCTGTGGGGATTCTGATGTTGCTGGCTCTACCTGCTGCTCTCTAGGAGAAGAAGCATCAGCATCACACAAGTCTGTCTGACAGCAGCACCCTACTCAGCTGTCAGAACACATTGATTCTCAAAGCAGGAGGAAGCTTAAGCACCCTGTGAAGAAGTTTCAACTCAAGTGAATCCATAGTAATACCGGCTAGTTATGGTTCTCTACTTTTATGTAACAGCATTAATGTCTTCCATATTAAGGTGGACTTCATAGACCAGTAAATGGATGCTGTTTTTGACGGTGCAATACACCACATAGCTCCATTATACTTGTCTGGACTTGCAGGCTGTTGAGGGTTTTACTATACTGTAGTTTTGGCATTCTCATTAGAAGGATAGCGGTTTAATTGGCTGAGCTTGATTAAGTGTTATTTCATAAACTGATATTAATTACGGGCTGCTGTACAGTTTGGCGATCAATGCTCTATAATCAAGATGCTTAGGCTAATTAATTGGTCACGTCGACTGGTGAGAGACTCGTCCTGAAACGATTGATAGTAAAAGAGTGATGCTCGATAGTGTCTGGCCGGCTGCCAATATGAGCACCTGTATTAAACCACTTTCTCACTGAAAAGTATTTTGTCACTCAGCCCAGAGAAAATGGAATCAGATCAGTTTGTATTGAGACTGTTTGGTCATGAAGGCCTATTTCTGTGTGCTTGAATCTGTTTTTTCCTGATTGGAAAGATGTGGCTCGTGTTAGTCAGCAGTACCTATATCTCTGAGTGATTTGTTTCAACATTTTGTTAAAAGTTTTAAAAGTTTTAAAAAGATTGACATCACACAGCGCTGTTAATTCAGACTCAATACTCAAGTTATAATATTTAATTCTTTGCTCATATAGAACGATTTGTGACTGGCCATAGAAATATGATCTATAGATTATATTTCTATGCGATTGGCTTTTTCTAGAGTCTGGAGAGAATTATGCTTCTGCATATAAATTATAGACATTTATTCATCTCCATTTTTCACTTGATTGGAAAGCTTTATTGATTAAAAAAATGAGCAGCACAAAATGGGACATTTCTCATTCATGAATTGACTTGTTTTAATGGCGGCAGCATCTCATTAAAAACGCCTGAACTGCCTTCACTCATTCATTATGGAGACTGCTGCAAGTTCTTTTGAAAATGGTCAGTTTAAACAGTTATTTAAAGTTAAAGAAATCAAATGAAATCAAAGTTCAAAACAAATCTAATAAACTTTTTTTAAAGTACACACTCCAGGCTCAAAGCTCATTGCCTTTAAAACGAATTCTGTAAATAAAGACAAACTCTGCAGCGATTTGATTGAGTCCCCAGAACACTGTGGCTCCACACTGACCTTCCTTTAGGGAAATACAAGGCGTGTTTAGACTGGACTTGTTCACCATCCATGCATGAATGGAATTGGATGTCGTTTTCCAATTATCTTATGCGACTATGTTGGGTTTCCCAGTGAGTGCTTTGAATTAGATTTGAATTCCACTTGAATTCCACAGTGGGCCAACTTCACTGTCATGCACCTATTTCACTGTCTGGGAGACAGTATATCGACTGATGTGCTCCAGAAGTCAGAAGTGTAACATTTATGCAATACACAATGAGGAACTGTGTGTGTAGCGTGTGCATAGTGTTTTCTTACGCATACTTTTCATACATAAACATTGTTTCGATCATAAAAGATAAGATATATATATAAGTTTTTAATATTGGAGGAACTAACATGCAGTAATTAAGCAATAAGGCATGAGGGGATGTGATATATGGATAATATACCATGACCAAGGGCTGCTCTTTTCACGAAGCAACGCGGGGAGTGCCTGGAGACAGCCCTTAGCCGTGGTATATTGGCCATATACCATAAACCCCCGAGGTGCCTTATTGCTATTATAAACTGGTTACCAACGTAATTAGAGCAGTAAAAATAAATGTTTTGACATACCCGTGGCATACGGTCTGATATACCACGGCTGTCAGCCAATCAGCATTCCGGTGCTCGAACCACCCAGTTTATAATGGTGAATAATGTTGCTTTCTCTCAGTCTCGACCATAGTTGTCAATGAGGTATGAGCACAATACTATTGTTCTACTACTCTGTCCTTAATCAATCAAATCAAGAGAATGCGTCAAATCAAATCTTTATTTGAAGTGCATTTTAAATTGGAACACACTTAACATTAAAACAACCAAATGAAGGAGAAATGAGCTCTTTAATATTGGTTGTTTCCAGTCACCAGTATAATGATCTAATTCATCCTCATGGTATAGTGAGTCCCTGTACACTGCTCAGTCATAATTCTCTCCTGAGGCAGAAGCACATTAATCACCTCATTGCTTTGGTTTGGCAGGTGTCCTTCCTATGACACACACAGATTAATGATTTAAATAACCCAATTGATCTGCGTAGAGGTGGCTAAAAAGACCCGTGTCCCAAAGTAAGCAGAGAAAACAAATGAAATGGAAATGTTGACAGAGCGAGAAGTCATGGTAAAACATAAAACTGGCTTCAATCTTGTTTTATATTGTTGTGAAGAACAGTTGTAATTGTTTTGTTAGTGAGCGTATTGAGTCTGTGGTCCCACTTTGCTGTAATCCAATTGGCTTTTCGTCTAAACAGGTCAGCCATATTGTTTGAGTGGAAAAGCCTGAAACCCCAAATCCTGCCCTCCTTTGACTCATATCATTCTAACAAGACTAATAATGCTCTAGTTTCTACTGTATCATGATGATCCTAACCAGACTAATATTACTCTAGTTTCTACTGTATCATGATGATCCTAACCAGACTAATATTACTCTAGTTTCTACTGTATCATGATGATCCTAACCAGACTAATATTACTCTAGTTTCTACTGTATCATGATGATCCTAACCAGACTAATATTACTCTAGTTTCTACTGTATCATGATGATCCTAACCAGACTAATGTTGCTCTAGTTTCTACTGTATCATGGTGATCCTAATCAGACTAATATTACTCTAGTTTCTACTGTATCATGATGATCCTAACCAGACTAATATTACTCTAGTTTCTACCGTATCATGATGATCCTAACCAGACTAATATTGCTCTAGTTTCTACTGTATCATGGTGATCCTAACCAGACTAATATTGCTCTAGTTTCTACTGTATCATGATGATCCTAACCAGACTAATATTACTCTAGTTTCTACTGTATCATGGTGATCCTAACCAGACTAATATTACTCTAGTTTCTACTGTATCATGGTGATCCTAACCAGACTAATATTGCTCTAGTTTCTACTGTATCATGATGATCCTAACCAGACTAATATTACTCTAGTTTCTACTGTATCATGATGATCCTAACCAGACTAATATTGCTCTAGTTTCTACTGTATCATGGTGATCCTAACCAGACTAATATTACTCTAGTTTCTACTGTATCATGGTGATCCTAACCAAACTAATATTGCTCTAGTTTCTACTGTATCATGATGATCCTAACCAGACTAATATTGCTCTAGTTTCTACTGTATCATGATGATCCTAACCAGACGAATATTGCTCTAGTTTCTACCGTATCATGATGATCCTAACAAGACTAATATTGCTCTAGTTTCTACTGTATCATGATGATCCTAACCAGACTAATATTGCTCTAGTTTCTACTGTATCATGATGATCCTAACCAGACTAATATTACTCTAGTTTCTACTGTATCATGATGATCCTAACAAGACTAATATTACTCTAGTTTCTACTGTATCATGGTGATCCTAACCAGACTAATATTACTCTAGTTTCTACAGTATCATGATGATCCTAACCAGACTAATATTACTCTAGTTTCTACTGTATCATGATGATCCTAACCAGACTAATATTGCTCTAGTTTCTACCGTATCATGATGATCCTAACAAGACTAATATTGCTCTAGTTTCTACTGTATCATGATGATCCTAACCAGACTAATATTACTCTAGTTTCTACTGTATCATGATGATCCTAACCAGACTAATATTACTCTAGTTTCTACAGTATCATGATGATCCTAACCAGACTAATATTACTCTAGTTTCTACTGTATCATGATGATCCTAACCAGACTAATATTACTCTAGTTTCTACTGTATCATGATGATCCTAACCAGACTAATATTACTCTAGTTTCTACTGTATCATGATGATCCTAACCAGACTAATATTGCTCTAGTTTCTACCGTATCAAGGTGAATACCTTCTTTCTTTGATACACATTCTACCCCTGCATCAAATGCTGAAGAAAAGTAAAAAGGTACTTCAAATGGAGACATGGCCAGATGGATGGCAGAGCACAATGGATCACTTCTCTAGGACACTCGGGGAAGAGGAACAAAACAAGTTCACCCTTGAGCTGAGTCATGTGAATATGATGTACTAGTGTTGTAGAAAGGAACTCTAAGGGGCCAGACACAGTACTTGGGAGTCTGAAGTACAATGATGTTTCATCCAGTGTTGCAGTAGTTCTCCAGGTGCAGGAGATATTTACGTTTAGCCCCCAGTGGTTTAATGTAGGATCTCGGCAGAGGGGGCTCTGATCCAAGACCCGTTCATTAGAGTGCAACTTCTCTTTGAAGCACATATGATGACCTAGGAATGTTGAACTTTAATGATTGGGAAAAAGCTGACCTTAGACCAGAGTGCTCTGATTGGATTCCCCTCTGCCTGAGGAGCGAGGAGGGCTTTTAGGTTGGGATCTGGGTAGAGAACTGATCTAGGGTCAGTTCAATGTGTTCTCGAACATCTCATTCTAAAATTGTGGGCATTAATATGGAGATGGTTCCCCCCTTTTGCTGCTATAACAGCCTCCACTCTTCTGGGAAGGTTTTCCACTAGCTGTTGGAACAGAGGTCAGGGCTCTGTACAGGCCAGTGAAATTCTTCCTCACCGATCTCAACAAACCATTTCTGTATGGACCTCACTTTGTGCACAGTGGGCATTGTCATGCTGAAACAGGAAAGTGCCTTCACCAAACTGTTGCCATGAAGTTGGAAGTACAGGAATAATCTAGAATATCATTGTATGCTGTAGCGTTAAGATTTCCCTTCACTGGAACTAAGGGGACTAGCCCGAACCATGAAAACAGCCCCAGACCATTGTTGTTCCTCCTCCACCAAACTTTACAGTTGGCACTATGCATTGGGGCAGGTAGCGTTCTTCAGGCATCCGCCAAACCCAGATTTGTCCGTTGGACTGCCAGATGATGAAGCGTGATTCATCACTCCAGAAAACACGTTTCCACTGCTCCAGAGTCCAGTGGCGGCGAGCTTTACACCACTCCAGCCGACACTTGGCATTGTGCATGGTGATCTTAGGCTTGTGTGCGGCTGCTCGGCCATGGAAACCCATTTCATGAAGCTCCCGACGAACAGCTTGTGTGCTGACGTTGCTTACAGAGGCAGTTTATACCTCGGTAGTGAGTGTTGCAACTGAGGACAGACGATTTTTACACACTAAGCGCTTCAGCACTCGGCGGGTCCCGTTCTGTGAGCTTGTGTGGCCTACCACTTTGCGTCTGAGCCGTTGTTACTCCAAGACGTTTCCACTTCACAATAACAGCACTTACAGTTGATCGAGGCAGCTCTAGCAGGGCAGAAATTTGACTAAAGACTTGTTGGAAAGGTGGCATCCTATGACGGTGCCACGTTGAAAGTCACTGAGCTCTTCAGTAAGGCCATTCTGCTGTCAATGTTTGTCTATGGAGATTGCATGGCTGTGTGCTTGATATGTATACACCTATAAGCAACGGGTGTAGCTGAAATAGCCAAATCCACTAATTTGAAGTGGTGTCCTCATACTTTTGGGTATATAGTGTATCTCCCAGCACCCACCTCACCCAGACCTCTGTTTGCAACACTGGGTGGGGACCACTGCTTCACAGAAAAACACTGAGGGTGCACTTCAATAGCCATAGCTTGGCAGTGTGTGGACACAGACCAGGGTAATGTTGAGATATGGGCAGGTCTAAAATAGATCAAATGACTTCACAGTGCTGTATTTGTATTAATGAATGATTAGATCTGTTATTCTGTTAATAAAATAGGACATTACGTGATATACCAGATCAGTATCTCAGCAATTACAATGCTTGTTTTAGACTGGGCGGTGTGCGTGTTGCTCAATTTCCTTTCGCGTTGGAGAAACAGGAAGGGATTTCCGGGGGCTGACAGAAATGGGACTTGGGTCTGATTTGAACCAAAATCCTATATGCCTGTCTACCACAGGATATAAAATCCATCTTATCATGGCCTGTCTGTGTGCTTTGATCCAGTTAATGGATATCGGTGGCTTGGTAATGTTTCACAATAGTCTCATATACTGCTTTCACATAGGATTTACGGTATTTTGTCTGTAAAAAAAAAAATTGGGCAAGGTTTATATGAATCTCTTACAAACAGGCCCATTTTTACCACATTCTTGCCTGCATATACCTTTTATACCTCTGTGGTGGTGGTTATAGTGGTGTTTGTGGTGTACAGATGTGGGTGGGCATCTATTTTAATAAATCCATTGAACACTGTATACACCATGAATTTGTTTAGGCAGGTCCTAAGAAACACAAGACTAATAAAATGTATTTTCATAACAATAGAATGCCATATTTTGAGTTTGTTACATCCAAATAGAATGAAATCAATAGTTATTATTTTGTTCAATAAATAGACAAGACACACCGACTGGATCACAGTCAACACACACATATTTTGAGTCTGTTACATCCAAATAGAATGAAATCAATAGTTATTATTTTGTTCAATAAATAGACAAGACACACCGACTGGATCACAGTCAACACACATATTTTGTAGTAAGAATATAATGAAATATAACAGAATAAAATACTACTCATATTTTCCCCACAACTTCCCTCACAGCAACGTGTGTAACCGTTGTCATATAAAAACGTGTGTAACCGTTGTCATATAAAAACGTGTGTAACCGTTGTCATGTAAAAAAGTGTGTAACCGTTGTCATGTAAAAAAGTGTGTAACCGTTGTCATGTAAAAACGTGTGTAACCGTTGTCATGTAAAAACGTGTGTAACCGTTGTCATGTCAAAACGTGTGTAACCGTTGTCATGTAAAAACGTGTGTAACCGTTGTCATGTAAAAAAGTGTGTAACCGTTGTCATGTAAAAAAGTGTGTAACCGTTGTCATGTAAAAAAGTGTGTAACCGTTGTCATGTAAAAAAGTGTGTAACCGTTGTCATGTAAAAAAGTGTGTAACCGTTGTCATGTAAAAAAGTGTGTAACCGTTGTCATGTAAAAAACGTGTGTAACCGCTGTCATGTAAAAAAGTGTGTAACCGCTGTCATGTAAAAAAGGGATATTTCGAAACAGAGCCCAAGGCAAGCCCATTCTTTTTTGATCGGATTAGTAATAGCAATCTATATTTTAAAAAGTATGTGAATCTCATGTTCATATTTCACAACCTCTGCAGGCTTTTGGAGTTGCCTTTACGCTATCGAGCAAAATAATAGGCTTACGCTTGATTTAGGCTACATTATTGCATGCTAAATGTTTCTGATCAGTGATAGATGAGCATACAGAGCTATACCACCAACTTATTTGCCCAGCCAGAGAATTAACCTCATGTACAGACAGAGATTGTGTGAAACAAAATCACATCGATTAGCAGAAAACCGTGTAGGCTAATGAACACATAGTTAGTCATCACTTCTTGTAGGCTATTTGCTGCTGTTTTTCACTAAATGAACATGACATCCACTGTCCCACTACTAACTTTACCATCGAATCTATATTGAGATGGGTTGATGGAAATATGGTGTGTTTTCAGTGCATGTAGATTACAGGAGGTACAGTATGTCCAACAGAGAACACAGAACACTGCTCAAACAGAGCACTTCTCCTTTGATCTCGTTGGCTGTTTTCCGTCAGTCTCAATGTATTCCAGCGCGGAATCCGCTGGGTTCTAAGGCATTGTTGGATTTGGAATGTGTGACTGTTCAGGCCAGTGGAAGCCTTGTGTATGGAATCTGCTGTGTGATTGTCGTGGTAACGGGCTTAGTTGAGCTTGGTGTTTGCAGGAGCTAGATAGCAGGGGCTGGAATAGGGCTATGGTTGGAGCCTTGGCATCCATTAGGAGCTCAATGTTACAGTCCTCCTTCCCCCTCAATGGGTTTCTGTCGTGTTCCTGCTGCAGTTATACACTACAGTATAACTGAAACATGAGTCCTTGTGGCATACGTACAGGCCAATAAGGGGTTCTCTCTCGCTCCTACTTTTGAATTGTTTGTATTTTCCTGTCCTCTCTCTGACCAGAGTGGTGAGTTTATGCGTGATGGATATTCGGCTGGAGCGGGAAGGAACTGCATTACCGAGATATGATAGCATAATAAAGCTGTCATCTCTGTAGTAAATGTGTTATGGAAATGCATTGTGGCTGGAGAAGACAAAGGAAGCGACCAACGCTGTGTTATGTAGGCACAGAGATGAATGACCTGGTGAAGCTACAGTTTTATCTTAGTTAGCTTTTATAAGGAAAATATAAATCTATTGTGTGGATAAATCCAGAGCTATATATAGCCCTAGTTTCCCTCACAGTGCTACCTTACTGTAGAATCCTCTTTATTGCTCATCTAGACAAGACCGGTATGACATGTCTGGCATATTGATTGGTCTCCTCAATGCTTATATCTGGATTGAATATTAATGAGGAAATATTAGTTTGCATAATAGACATGTAATATAATCCCCCTAAATAGTCTACATACAACAATACAAGTACTTTATATTCCAGTATAACTGGCCAAACACCATTCGTCAAGATAATTGACCTACATTTGGTAACAAAGGCGAGAAACAATATTTTCATTGTTTGGTGTGTCGCCCCCACCCCGACTGCTTAGAGAGGGTTTTATATTATTGTTATTAACAGTGCTTAACAGTGGAAATATAGGTCAATCTCTACAAAACCAGACACTCTTTCCAATGCTCTAGACATGATCATAAATCCTGTTTTGAATATCTTACTTGTCATTGGTCAATGTTTTAAGGTGGCTTATGAATCATCATTGTAAGAGAAAGGGATAATTCAGGAAAGTTAGGGTTATTGCTAGGTTTAGGGTTGAGCTGGGGTGTGGACATGAAGCTAGGTTCAGGGTTGAACCAGGGTGTGGACATGAAGCTAGGTTTAGGGTTGAGTTGGGGTGTGTACATGAAGCTAGGTTCAGGGTTGAGCCGGGGTGTGGACATGAAGCTAGGTTTAGGGTTGAGCTGGGGTGTGGACATGAAGCTAGGTTTAGGGTTGAGCTGGGGTGTGGACATGAAGCTAGGTTTAGGGTTGAGCTGGGGTGTGGACATGAAGCTAGGTTTAGGGTTGAGCTGGGGTGTGTACATGAAGCTAGGTTTAGGGTTGAGCTGGGGTGTGTACATGAAGCTAGGTTTAGGGTTGTGGGGTGTGGACATGAAGCTAGGTTTAGGGTTGAGCTGGGGTGTGGACATGAAGCTAGGTTTAGGGTTGAGCTGGGGTGTGGACATGAAGCTAGGTTTAGGGTTGAGTTGGGGTGTGTACATGGGGTTTAGGGTTGAGCTGGGGTGTGGACATGAAGCTAGGTTTAGGGTTGAGTTGGGGTGTGTACATGAAGCTAGGTTTAGGGTTGAGTTGGGGTGTGTACATGAAGCTAGGTTTAGGGTTGAGTTGGGGTGTGGACATGAAGCTAGGTTTAGGGTTGAGTTGGGGTGTGTACATGAAGCTAGGTTTAGGGTTGAGCTGGGGTGTGGACATGAAGCTAGGTTTAGGGTTGAGTTGGGGTGTGGACATGAAGCTAGGTTTAGGGTTGAGCTGGGGTGTGTACATGAAGCTAGGTTTAGGGTTGAGCTGGGGTGTGGACATGAAGCTAGGTTTAGGGTTGAGTTGGGGTGTGTACATGAAGCTAGGTTTAGGGTTGAGCTGGGGTGTGGACATGAAGCTAGGTTTAGGGTTGAGCTGGGGTGTGGACATGAAGCTAGGTTTAGGGTTGAGCTGGGGTGTGGACATGAAGCTAGGTTTAGGGTTGAGCTGGGGTGTGGACATGAAGCTAGGTTTAGGGTTGAGTTGGGGTGTGGACATGAAGCTAGGTTTAGGGTTGAGCTGGGGTGTGGACATGAAGCTAGGTTTAGGGTTGAGCTGGGGTGTGGACATGAAGCTAGGTTTAGGGTTGAGCTGGGGTGTGGACATGAAGCTAGGTTTAGGGTTGAGCTGGGGCGTGGACATGAAGCTAGGTTTAGGGTTGAGCTGGGGTGTGGACATGAAGCTAGGTTTAGGGTTGAGCTAGGTTTTAGGGTTGAGCTGGGGTGTGGAGGGTTGAGCTGGGGCGTGGACATGAAGCTAGGTTTAGGGTTGAGCTGGGGTGTGGACATGAAGCTAGGTTTAGGGTTGAGCTGGGGTGTGGACATGAAGCTAGGTTTGGGGTTGAGCTGGGGTGTGGACATGAAGCTAGGTTTAGGGTTGAGCTGGGGCGTGGACATGAAGCTAGGTTTAGGGTTGAGCTGGGGTGTGGACATGAAGCTAGGTTTGGGGTTGAGCTGGGGTGTGGACATGAAGCTAGGTTTAGGGTTGAGCTGGGGTGTGGACATGAAGCTAGGTTTAGGGTTGAGCTGGGGCGTGGACATGAAGCTAGGTTTAGGGTTGAGCTGGGGCGTGGACATGAAGCTAGGTTTAGGGTTGAACCAGGGTGTGGACATGAAGCTAGGTTTAGGGTTGAACCAGGGTGTGGACATGAAGCTAGGTTTAGGGTTGAACCAGGGTGTGGACATGAAGCTAGGTTTAGGGTTGAGCTGGGGTGTGGACATGAAGCTAGGTTTAGGGTTGAACCAGGGTGTGGACATGAAGCTAGGTTTAGGGTTGAGCTGGGCCAGGGGGTGAACCCATATTACTCACACACTCTGTAAAATAAACAACTATTCTCTTTTCCTGTCAGTCTGTAAATACTCTGCCTGCAGGTTCAATGTTAGGTATTTTGAAGCAGTATTTCTTCCCTTAAAGTCTCTGCTTCAACTTATCTTGACTGTCATCAGGTGACGTGGGTAATCGATCAGTTATGTCTAGAACGGCTCAGGCAAAACACTATTTGTCATACAGAAGTGTACCTAAAGTTTTTCTCTGACTTGCACCATCCAATTACATTTATTAAAAGGGAATTTTCTGTCCAGAACTATTCATCTGTCAAGAAATAGACAGTTTTGCCATTTTAAATTAGAGACTTGTGTGTTAGAAGGTGCAAAGAGAGGGTCTGGTTGAGTGTGTTTCCAGGGGTCCCCTGAGGGGGTTGACTGGCTATAGGGAGAGGGCCTGGCTGGGTGTGTTTCCAGTGGTCCCCTAAGGGGGTTGACTGGGTACAAGGAGCGGGCCTGGCTGGGTAGGTTACATGGTACTGGCCACAGGGAGGGCTTTGGGGGATGGCACAGACTTATCTACTCCAGACAGAGGACTGCAGATCAGTCTTAACGGGGATAGGGTTTGTCTCAATTGGCAAAATTAGATCTCCAATGTCCTCTGTGCTGAGCTGTTGTTTTCAGAGATGCAGCACAGGGAAACCAATACAGGTATTCACAGGGCCTGGAGTGTTCTGGTCCATGTTGGAGTGTGAGGGAGAGTGGATGATCCAACAGGCTCTGATACGACAGCTTCTACTAGAGGTCGAACGATTATGATTTTTCAACGCCGATACCGATTAATCGGACAATTAAAAAAATATATATGTATTTGTAATAATGACAATTACAACAATACTGAATGAAGACTTATTTTAACTTAATATAATACATCAATAAAATCAATTTAGCCTCAAGTTTATTTTTTATTTTTTTAATTTCACCTTTATTTGGCCAGGTCGCAGTTGTAAATGAGAACTTGTTCTCAACTAGCCTACCTGGTTAAATAAAGGTGAAATAAAAAAAATAAAAATAAAATAAAAAGATAAAGCATAGCAGTGTGAACAGACAACAACACAGAGTTACACATGGAGTAAACAATAAACAAGTCAATAACACAGTAGAAAAAGTCTATATATATATTGTGTGCAAAAGGCATGAGGAGGTAGGCGAATAATTACAATTTAGCAGATTAACACTGGAGTGATAAATGATCAGATGGTCATGTGCAGGTAGAGATACTGGTGTGCAAAAGAGCAGAAAAGTAAATAAATAAAAACAGTATGGGTATGAGGTAGGTAAATTGGGTGGGCTATTTACCAAAGGACTATGTACAGCTGCAGCGATCGGTTAGCTGCTCAGATAGCAGATGTTTGAAGTTGGTGAGGGAGATAAAAGTCTCCAACTTCAACGATTTTTGCAATTCGTTCCAGTCACAGGCAGCAGAGAACTGGAAGGAAAGGCGGCCAAATGAGGTGTTGGCTTTAGGGATGATCGGTGAGATACACCTGCTGGAGCGCGTGCTCCAAATAATGAAACATGTTCAATTTGGTTTAAATAATGCAAAAACAAAGTGTTGGAGAAGAAAGTAAAAGTGCAATATGTGCTCTGTAAGAAAGCTAACGTTAACGTTCCTTGCTCAGAACATGAGAACATATGAAATCTGGTGGTTCCTTTTTAAATGAGTCTTCAATATTCCCAGGTAATACGTTTTAGGTTGTAGTTATTATAGGAATTATAGAACTATTTCCCTCTATACCATTTGTATTTAATTAACCGTTGACTATTGGATGTTCTTATAGTCACTTTAGTATTGCCAGTGTAACGGTATAGCTTCCGTCCCTCTCCTCGCTCCTCCCTGGGATCGAACCAGCAACACAACGACAACAGCCACCACATCGAAGCAGCGTTACCCATGCAGAGCAAGGGAAACAACCACCCCAAGGCTCAGAGCGAGTAGCGCGCGCTAACTAGCCAGCCATTTCACTTCGGTTACACCAGCCTCAAGTCGTAAACAGCGCAATGCTTGACGCACAACGAAGCGCTGCTGGCAAAACGCACAAGAGTTCTGTTTGAATGAATGTTTACACGCCTGCTTCTGCCTACCACCGCTCAGTCAGATAGTTAGATGCTTGTATGCTCAGTCAGATTATATGCAACACAGGACACGCTAGAGAATATCTAGTAATATCATCAACCATGTGTAGTTAACTAGTGATTATGATTGATTGTTTTTTATAAGATAAGTTTAATGCTAGCTAGCAACTTACCTTGGCTTACTGCATTTGCGTAACAGGCAATCAGTCTCCTTGTGGAGTGCAACGAGAGAGAGGTAGGTCGTTATTGCGTTGGACTAGTTAACTGTAAGGTTGCAAGACTGGATCCCCTGAGCTGACAAGGTGAAAATCTGTCGTTCTGCCCCTGAACGAGGCAGTTAACCCACCATTTCTAGGCCGTCGTTGAAAATAAGAATGTTCTTAACTGACTTGCCCAGTTAAATAAATATTAAATGAAGGTGTAAAAAAAAAGAAAAAAAAGGGCAAATCGTCTCCCAAAATGACCGATTTCCGATTGTTATGAAAGCTTGAAATCGGCCCTAATTAATCGGCCATTCCGATGAATCAGTCGACCTCTAGCTTCTACCACCAGGCCATCAGACTGCTGAACAGATAATCCTAGCTGTCTGCCTGCACAGACCTGCACCTTAGAGACTATTTGACCTCGCACTACACATCCAACCCATACACACACTTACACAGACACACTTACACAGACACACTTACGCAGACTGCTGTTCTATTATATCATATTTATTCGACTGAGTGATTCATACTTTTAAACAACATCAACAGAGACATTGCTTAACCAGGACAACAGGTTTCTGGATCAGATTCCCTCCCATGTAGAAGGTGCTCCAGGACAACAGGTTTCTGGATCAGATTCCCTCCCATGTAGAAGGTGCTCCAGGACAACAGGTTTCTGGATCAGATTCCCTCCCATGTAGAATGTGCTCCAGAACAACAGGTTTCTGGATCAGATTCCTCCCATGTAGAATGTGCTCCAGGACAACAGGTTTCTGGATCAGATTCCTCCCATGTAGAATGTGCTCCAGGACAACAGGTTTCTGGATCAGATTCCTCCCATGTAGAATGTGCTCCAGGACAACAGGTTTCTGGATCAGATTCCTCCCATGTAGAATGTGCTCCAGAACAACAGGTTTCTGGATCAGATTCCTCCCATGTAGAATGTGCTCCAGGACAACAGGTTTCTGGATCAGATTCCTCCCATGTAGAATGTGCTCCAGAACAACAGGTTTCTGGATCAGTTTCCTCCCATGTAGAATGCGCTCCAGGACAACAGGTTTCTGGATCAGATTCCTCCCATGTAGAATGTGCTCCAGGACAACAGGTTTCTGGATCAGATTCCTCCCATGTAGAATGTGCTCCAGGACAACAGGTTTCTGGATCAGTTTCCTCCCATGTAGAATGTGCTCCAGGACAACAGGTTTCTGGATCAGATTCCCTCCCATGTAGAATGTGCTCCAGGACAACAGGTTTCTGGATCAGATTCCTCTCATGTAGAATGTGCTCCAGGACAACAGGTTTCTGGATCAGATTCCTCCCATGTAGAATGTGCTCCAGGACAACAGGTTTCTGGATCAGATTCCTCCCATGTAGAATGTGCTCCAGGACAACAGGTTTCTGGATCAGATTCCTCCCATGTAGAATGTGCTCCAGGACAACAGGTTTCTGGATCAGATTCCCTCCCATTTAGAATGTGCTCCAGGACAACAGGTTTCTGGATCAGATTCCTCCCATGTAGAAGGTGCTCCAGGACAACAGGTTTCTGGATCAGATTCCCTCCCATGTAGAATGTGCTCCAGAACAACAGGTTTCTGGATCAGATTCCCTCCCATGTAGAATGTGCTCCAGAACAACAGGTTTCTGGATCAGATTCCTCCCATGTAGAATGTGCTCCAGGACAACAGGTTTCTGGATCAGATTCCCTCCCATGTAGAATGTGCTCCAGGACAACAGGTTTCTGGATCAGATTCCTCCCATGTAGAAGGTGCTCCAGGACTTTCTGGATCAGGACCCATGTAGAATGTGCTCCAGAACAACAGGTTTCTGTAGATTCCTCCCATGTGAATGTGCTCCAGGACAACAGGTTTCTGGATCAGATTCCTCCCATGTAGAATGTGCTCCAGGACAACAGGTTTCTGGATCAGATTCCTCCCATGTAGAATGTGCTCCAGGACAACAGGTTTCTGGATCAGATTCCTCCCATGTAGAATGTGCTCCAGGACAACAGGTTTCTGGATCAGATTCCTCCCATGTAGAATGTGTGGCAGAATACACATAAAGAAGAAACGAAGATGGAGCCAGTCATTTCTCTCTCCACAGTGCAACCCTGTTAACTTGCATTGCTGCCTGATTGATCGAATGGACACACAAATAATTTCTCACTGCCTTAAAAACCATACGCTCCATTAAGAGTGTTAGAATGTATACAGCTATGAGAAATGTCTAATGTATCTTCCATCACACACAAGCTAAATGATGGGTATGTCAGGAGAAGGGGATAGTGAGCCTTAGCCTGTTTTTGTCTTTTAAGCTTGTCATGCAAATAACTGTCAAGTGTCCTGTCAGAAGATGATGATATGAACACCAGCCCTGTTTTCACATTACTGAGACGTGTCCTAAGGGACATTGTGAACGTATCATTTATACTGTATGGATAAGCACCGTTAAATGTTTCTGAGAGTTTTGTCTTTGAAATGGGCAACGTGCCATATTATAGATCCTGTAGGGGGGCCATATGTTCCCTATAGCAGCTTTCCCTCAACCTCGTCCTCTTTCTCTTTTTCTCTTTCTCTCTTTTTCTTTCTTTCTTGTTCTCTCTTCCTCTCCTTTAAATAAAAATCTTTCTCCCTCCCATCTTCAAGTTCTATCCTATTTTTGGTTCTGTATGTTCATTGGTTGAATATCTATAAGGGGAAAAGGTTAAGCCATTTACTGTTGTAGTGTGGGCTGTCAGGTTGCTGTGGTGATGCACATTATATTCTAATGGAAGGAAAATGTTCCAGGAGCCAAATCTCAGTTGGGATTTGATGTGTGTTATTTTCCCTGGGAGAGAAATGGAGAAAATACCATTACTCCATCAGTATTGGTTATAGAAACAATGTCAGGGGGCTTTATACTCTCTACTCCATAGTATACTATGATACACTACTGTATATACCAATATTGCATAACCTATTATGCTTCATGTTTGAATCCGTGGAGCAATATAGATGCAGATGATTAGAGCCTTGTCTAATATAAAAATGTGTTCTTCCAATTTGTAGTCATAATCTTCCAATATTTTATGCCTTAAAGAGATGTCATATTATAATAATGTACGGTTACCATGAGAAGATCCTTCGTAATCATCATGGGGATGATAATCAATACTTCCTCTGTTTTTCTCTCAACAGGAGAGAGGGAACTGATGAGTCAGAGGGGAGGATAGATGAGTGACAGACACTACTAGTGGGTTCCAGACACACAAATCCAAACCAAGAAGGTACATTCATCTTCCTCTCGTCACAACATGTTGTTCCCTGAACATTTCATAAAGGTACAGGACCACTCCTGTTCTTCTACATGATAATGGAAACGTATTGCAGGTGTAAAGGACAGGTAACACAATACTGTTCCAAATGGAGCTCTGTTGAGTGTGTCAGTTAGTGAGCATTCTTTAGTCCTGTCATGTTCCCTGATTGGTCACATGCAGTATGTGCTACAGATGTGGGATTGTAATTTGATCACCCTTTTCAAGGAGAACTTTGCTCCATTGCATGACATTTAAAACTAACAGTGTATTTGAGATTTAAAAAGGCTTCTGAAGTTTAATTTCCACTTTTAAATTTAAGACTTTAAATTTATCAACCCCTACAAAAATGTCCATGAATTATAATCCACATAATAATTCACATTTCCTCTTGTTGAAGGATTTTTTTTTTCCTGCTTTAGCAAACAGTCTCAAATTTAAGATCCGACATACAGGTCTTTATTTATTTGCAATCCGGTACAGTATGTGCAACATTAATACCAAGGTCAAGGAGCTGAGTATGTCTTATAGTAATGGTATAGCTGGGATATGTTCTCCCTTGGTTAGAAAAATAAGTCTTAACAGTGCCATCTTCGGCTTTGACAAATGTTTCTCAGAGAGTACTGAACTTGCAAAGTTCTCTATTTTCTTTCTCTCCTTCTCTTTCTTTCTTTCTTTCTCTCTTTTTCTTATCCACTGGAAGTAAAAAGCAGGACCATAGTTTTAAACTTAGTTTAGTCTGTCCTTGCCCTCGAGGGCTTGTATTTTCTCAGCCTCTGAGAGAACCACTTCCCCTAGGAAATCAATGCTTGACAGTAAAATATGGTCACATTATGAATGTCTCGGTCTGGTATTCCGTGGGTAAAAGTCCTTATCATGCAAAAACAGCCATGAAGATTAGAGTGAAATTATTAAAAAGGGTTTAAGCCTTAAACGGTTCACCGGGAATCACTCAGTGAGATTTATAGACCTGCCTCATTATACTAGAGTGCTTTGTCTTGTCGTCTCTCACACACACACACACACACACACACACACACACACACACACACACACACACACACACACACACACACACACACGTCTCTACAAAGCAACGAAACGACTAGCTCAAGAACTTTGAGAGCGGCAGACATCAGTCATGGCCTCAAATCAACTTCACATTGCTCAACTTCACATAGCATAAAGGCACACGCCACCCCAAAACAACAGAACTACACTTCCCCCTCCAACCCATGACAACCATTGCCACATAACCTATCAGAAAGGAGAAGAGAAAAGAAAACGGGCCATAGTGTTTGAAACAGCCGCCTCGCACCCGGCACTTGAAACTGCCAATCAGATTTGGAATTTCCTCATGACTAAAGTAAGGTTGTGTCCCATAGGGCTCTGGTCAATAGTAGTGCACTATATAAGGAATAGGATGCCGTTTGAGACGCAGTCCAAGTAATTAGTATGAATGCTATTCTAATCTGGCTAATAAATGAGCACAGTAAAATAGGTTAGTTAAAAGGGGCAGTCTGCAGTTTCCAGCCCTATCCCTCAGCCTTTTTACCAAAACAGTGGTGTTGTAACAATTGTTCCAACTGCAGATTGCCCCTTTAAGGGGGTTCTGAGTACCTCTCTGGGAGTAACTATGAATCTAATAGCCTTCATTAGTCAGAATGGGTCCCTGATGGACACACACTGTTGTTGTCTTCCTAGGTCACACATTCGTTTCCAAGAAGTGTCTGGATCATCATTTGAGTAGACAGTAGAGGCTAAATCCTAACTTCCGTCTAAGCTGAATTTTCACTTAGTCAGGCATTGATGTCAATGGGAGACTAAATATACATTTGACCCCAGTGGAATTTAGGATACTTGCATATGTGAGAACATTTTCTTGATGACTAACACTTGGGTGAAAAGTGTTTGAGAAAACCAACCGATGTCTTTGATTTCTCTTCAATTATGACAATTTATTCCGTCAATGGGTTTTCTAACTATGCATGTTATAGCGCGTTTTACACTTCCTGGGTTTGTAGGATTGTCTTTTGACATTTCTTACAGTCATCGGTGCCGTGTACGGCCAATTCTTTTTAACTGTAATGGTTGCTATTTGACAGCCATAAGCAGTGACGGCCTCAATCACCCTGGCCCTGTTTTATTCTGAGTGAGGACAGACTAAACTCAGCTCCCACCAAAACACGTTCCCCCAAATGTAAATGACCTGTTCAGCGTGGAGATTTGATCCACGGATCCCTATAATGGAAGACGATTTAATAAGAGGTTAATAAGGTTCCTGGAGGAAGGAAGACGATTTAATAAGAGGTTAAGGTTCCTGAAGGAAGGAGGACGATTTAATAAGAGGTTAATAAGGTTCCTGGAGGAAGGAAGACGATTTAATAAGAGGTTAAGGTTCCTGGAGGAAGGAAGACGATTTAATAAGAGGTTAATAAGGTTCCTGGAGGAAGGAAGACGATTTAATAAGAGGTTAATAAGGTTCCTGGAGGAAGGAAGACGATTTAATAAGAGGTTAAGGTTCCTGGAGGAAGGAAGACGATTTAATAAGAGGTTAATAAGGTTCCTGGAGGAAGGAAGATGATTTAATAAGAGGTTAAGGTTCCTGAAGGAAGGAAGACTATTTAATAAGAGGTTAATAAGGTTCCTGGAGGGAGGAAGACCATTTAATAAGAGGTTAATAAGGTTCCTGAAGGAAGGAAGATGATTTAATAAGAGGTTAATAAGGTTCCTGGAGGGAGGAAGACCATTTAATAAGAGGTTAATAAGGTTCCTGAAGGAAGGAAGATGATTTAATAAGAGGTTAAGGTTCCTGAAGGAAGGAAGACCATTTAATAAGGTTCCTGAAGGAAGGAAGACCATTTAATAAGAGGTTAATAAGGTTCCTGGAGGGAGGAAGAACATTTAATAAGAGGTTAATAAGGTTCCTGGAGGGAGGAAGACTATTTAATAAGAGGTTAATAAGGTTCCTGGAGGGAGGAAGACCATTTAATAAGAGGTTAATAAGGTTCCTGAAGGAAGGAAGTCACTTCTTTTTTCTCCTTTTTTTTTCTCGTAACTTTAAAATGGCTTCCTGTCTAGTATTTTCAATTTAGATTTATCTGGTGTTACCATGCATCCATGGAAATCTAATTACACTTCCGTTATAGTCCATGTGCCACATTTAAAGTATTAAAGTATTTAAAGCATGTAAATTGAAAGTCGTTCACTCTCCAAGGCTTTGAGAGGATGGATAATACTACTTAGAGACACTTGTCAATGGAAGTGCATGATGGAAGTCCATTTTAATGGATCCTTTATGGGTTTATATGGTGTTGGATTGTCAGTGTATGACTGACATGTTATTGAATTGATGACAATGATTTCTGAGGTTTCCTCTTTGTATGCGTGTAATGATGGTCCATTAATTTCTTCCCAATACCCTCAATCTGCAATAAGTGTATTTTTGAAACTTCTGTACATGTTTTTCATGACAAGAATATCTGTCTTGGCTACAGCCAGTGTATTCATTTTTTACATGAGGTGTAGTCTCACCAAGAACAATGAACTGTGATGTCACCCATTGAATGAAATAACAATAACTGACCCTTGACCCTATGACTTTCTTTTTCAAAATCAATATTTTGGCTCCTTTGTGTCTGTCGTTAGACCATGCATTGATTCTAGCCTGTGGAGCTTAAGTACATGTTGTGATTTTGAGTCTGACTGTGTTGCCCTTAATTAATTCTTCATCTCAGACCCTGTTAGATTATGTCCCAACAAGACCAAAACAAAGCTGCTTATACAAAGCTAATTTAACACATATATATTAGACGTAGTTAAACCTGTCTATCTGTGCCATGACATTTTTTTAAAGTGTCATTTAAATAAAAGAATGAGGTCATTTCACAGAGGTTGGCGACAGTTTCAGGGAGGAAAGACTTTTCTCTGTGTCTAAGAAGATGGAGTAGGAACCATATCAACTATGAAAGTCTCCACTGCATACAGATGTAGGCTGTTAATTTGATCACCCTGTTGCAGGACAACTTTCCTGCATTGTAGGATATTTTCAACTTGTAGTGTATTTGAGGTTAAAAAAGGCTTCTGGAGTTTGTAATTTCCACTTGGACATTTCAGACATGATTTTTCCCTTACACAAAATGTATCAACCCCTAGAAAATTGTGCATTAATTATAATTGACATTTCATGTTGCTGTAGCATTATTTTCCAGCTGTAGCAAATTGGCTCAAATAAAGAGCCTACATTTGTACCTACATCCACAGCTGTCAGAAGTCTCCGTCCTACGATCTTAGTAAAAAGGTGAGGAACGTGGCAGTACGTTGAGAACTCAAGCTACTTGCAGCATGTCAGCCTTTTCGCTCCATCAGGCTAAGAAGCTGTAGTTGGTGAGGAATATAGGAAGACATTCCAGTTAAACAAGAGTTTATGGCTGATATAGGGATTTTCCACCTACAAGTGCTACTGAACATGATAGTGGCCTTGGTTATACCTTTGGTAACGTTGATGGTAACGTCCATGGTGTGAGAGACCGTTCAGCTGAGTCACCACCAAGCCTCACTAGTTTACATCTCATGCACTTGTCATATAGGGAAGTGAAATCATGAAAAATGATAAACCTCTGACCTAATCGTTTGAACTGAAATGAACTGGTCTGGCGATATGGAATATGCTACATTCACAAGCAGACTGTTCACTAGTGTTACTCAAGGCAACATGTTTATTTTTGCAATTGTGTTAACAAAGGGATATTGTTGCTTTTCTGTGGGATGACTGGGTTTAAGGCATGACTGTTTAAGTCGAGCGCTGGCTAAAGCTTAGCATGGCTTGAATGATTGGATCAGGGATAATCGTATAGAGGTATACATTCTAAAGGCTGAACATTGTTTTTGGTAGAAGCAGAAATGTATTGAAAGAAATGTGTTGTGTGTGTGTGTGGGGGGGGTTTACCACTAGGTGCATCCATGTGAATGAAGGTCACAATAGTCCTGTCCTCTGTCTCCAACCCATATTTCCTTTACCTACCAACACCATACCAAACGTCAATCTAGCTCCTGTTTTCTTTAGATCCCAACACCAGACCAAACCTCAATCTAGCTCCGGACTCCAGTCATTTAGCTTCACATTGATCTCTCACTGCACCAGTTAGCCAAGACAAGCCAATACAGATGGATGTCTCTCTCTGAGTGTGTCTCAAATAGCTCCCTATTCCCGACGTGGTTTTGACCTGCTTTTGACCACGTGCCTTAATAACCTTTTTGGGATAGGGGGCAGCATTTTCACTTTTGGATGAATAGCGTGCACAGAGTGAACTGCCTCCTACTCTGTCCCAGATGCTAATATCTGCTAGCGGAACGGGGCTCTGGTCAACAGTAGTGCACTGAATAGGGTGCCATTTGGGACGCTGATCTCTCCTTCCCCAGCCATCCCCTAACCCACAGCCCCTCAATGTCCTTGACCTTGACTTGGTGGTGTTTTCTCCCTCCAGGCTCCTGATCCACTGCAGAGCCCAGGTCTCAGTACCACCATAGAAGCTATCGCAGTATGAACCGAGCTTTCAACCGGAGAAAAGGTAACAGCTCACTGTATTCATTGAGTGCATTTGAAATAACACCATGTTTCTTATACACAAACAGCACAGTCTTTTGAAAGCATGTTGACCTCAAGTACTTACCCACTGGGCAAGACCTGGTTGAATCAACGTTGTTTCCATGTCATTTTTAATCAAATTTAATGTGATGACGTTGAATCAGAGTGGAAAACTGGATAAAAATAAATCAATGTAAGGGATTATTTTTTTTTTTACCTAAATATAATCAGATTTTTTGGGGTTTGATTTCATGTTAGTTGACAACTGAACCAAATGTAAATCAAACTTTGACATTGAAATGAGGTCTGTGTCCAGTGGGTAGAGACATTTCATGTTGTACTTCTTTATGGAATATATGTGTTACTTACAGAACATAATGTAAAGGCAATTTGTACCTACTCAGGTCAATTTAATTCCTGATGAACAAATGTCTCAATTATCTCAATCTCTTCATTAGTGTCTCTTTCTGTCGCTCTAGTAGTGTCTACACTTTACACTTACATGCGACTTCTGCTATCATAATACGAAGACGGATCTAGACGCACAAAAGTGGCTTTGTCGTCAGATTGTGTTCAGTTCTGTCTGACCACTTCAGGAGGTGGTCAGGGATGCATTGTGTGCAGATTTCTCCTCAGTCTGGATGCAGTCAGGCTACCGAAACGCATGGCGTGGGCGACGTCATCAGCACTCCTCCCACAAGTCTCCAGAAAACTTGTGTTTTGGGACTGAGAGGCACCATTTCATTAGAACGTTGGCGGAAATATGTTACTAGCATGTAGGGAACCTGTTTGCTGGCCTCATGGTATCCATCTAGCTAATATTTAGAAAAAATATTTGGCTAGAGTCATGCTGACTCGTTTGCAGTCCCTTTAGCATTCCTTATTAGCTTGCTGGCTAGCTACAGTAGTTAGCTACTGCCATCAGCTGTTGTGGTGTTATCATATTTTGCCTATTCCGCCGTTTGTAGAATGCATACTTGATTTTGAATATTGTGCGGGAATGGACACAATGTGGACACATTTTAAATGTAGACAGACGGATGACGTGTTTGGAATTCCATAATCAGAACTCCATTATCAGAATACAAAAGCTGCGTGAACTGTCAAGTCTAGACACAATCTCTCGTTCTCGCTTGCGCTCTCTAAGCTGCAAAAACTCTAGACATGGCTGGTTACATCTGTCAGTGTGCTGATACAGGTGTCTCTGACCTGATGTTTTACTAGACTAGTGACTTTCCTCCTTTCCTAATATGCGTGCACATACGCCGCCTCTGGCCTCCGATGCTCCACCGTCTTTACCTCACCACCAACGTCTGACCAGAGTTTCTCACTTAGCCGTCGCAGCAGTAGCTGGGTTTGGTGGTCTGAATATTTCATAAGGATGCTGTGAGGCGCATTCTATTCTGTTGTCAACCCCACTCTACAAATGTCCACTCACTTTCCTGCTACTACTTTTAAACATCCATAATAGTGTGTGTGTGTACTGGATTTTAAAGCAGCCTCTACTGATGACAGTATTTCCAGGATTAGTTAGTAGACACATTGTTACTCTCCCACAGTCCCATTTCATGTACACACTTTTATTTATTTGTATTTTATTGTTCATTTTGTCATTTGTGATGTCTCCTATCTCAGAGACATACAGTGCCTTGCGAAAGTATTCGGCCCCCTTGAACTTTGCGACCTTTTGCCACATTTCAGGCTTCAAACATAAAGATATAAAACTGTATTTTTTTGTGAAGAATCAACAACAAGTGGGACGCAATCATGAAGTGGAACGACATTTATTGGATATTTCAAACTTTTTTAACAAATCAAAAACTGAAAAATTGGGCGTGCAAAATTATTCAGCCCCTTTACTTTCAGTGCAGCAAACTCTCTCCAGAAGTTCAGTGAGGATCTCTGAATGATCCAATGTTGACCTAAATGACTAATGATGATAAATACAATCCACCTGTGTGTAAGTCTCCGTATAAATGCACCTGCACTGTGATAGTCTGAGGTCCGTTAAAAGCGCAGAGAGCATCATAAAGAACAAGGAACACACCAGGCAGGTCCGAGATACTGTTGTGAAGAAGTTTAAAGCCGGATTTGGATACAAAAAGATTTCCCAAGCTTTAAACATCCCAAGGAGCACTGTGCAAGCGATAATATTGAAATGGAAGGAGTATCAGACCACTGCAAATCTACCAAGACCTGGCCGTCCCTCTAAACTTTCAGCTCATACAAGGAGAAGACTGATCAGAGATGCAGCCAAGAGGCCCATGATCACTCTGGATGAACTGCAGAGATCTACAGCTGAGGTGGGAGACTCTGTCCATAGGACAACAATCAGTCGTATATTGCACAAATCTGGCCTTTATGGAAGAGTGGCAAGAAGAAAGCCATTTCTTAAAGATATCCATAAAAAGTGTTGTTTAAAGTTTGCCACAAGCCACCTGGGAGACACACCAAACATGTGGAAGAAGGTGCTCTGGTCAGATGAAACCAAAATGGAACTTTTTGGCAACAATGCAAAACGTTATGTTTGGCGTAAAAGCAACACAGCTGAACACACCATCCCCACTGTCAAACATGGTGGTGGCAGCATCATGGTTTGGGCCTGCTTTTCTTCAGCAGGGACAGGGAAGATGGTTAAAATTGATGGGAAGATGGATGGAGCCAAATACAGGACCATTCTGGAAGAAAACCTGATGGAGTCTGCGAAAGACCTGAGACTGGGACGGAGATTTGTCTTCCAACAAGACAATGATCCAAAACATAAAGCAAAATCTACAATGGAATGGTTCAAAAATAAACATATCCAGGTGTTAGAATGGCCAAGTCAAAGTCCAAACCTGAATCCAATCGAGAATCTGTGGAAAGAACTGAAAACTGCTGTTCACAAATGCTCTCCATCCAACCTCACTGAGCTCGAGCTGTTTTGCAAGGAGGAATGGGAAAAAATGTCAGTCTCTCGATGTGCAAAACTGATAGAGACATACCCCAAGCGACTTACAGCTGTAATCGCAGCAAAAGGTGGCGCTACAAAGTATTAACTTAAGGGGGCTGAATAATTTTGCACGCCCAATTTTTCAGTTTTTGATTTGTTAAAAAAGTTTGAAATATCCAATAAATGTCGTTCCACTTCATGATTGTGTCCCACTTGTTGTTGATTCTTCACAAAAAAATACAGTTTTATATCTTTATGTTTGAAGCCTGAAATGTGGCAAAAGGTCGCAAAGTTCAAGGGGGCCGAATACTTTCGCAAGGCACTGTATTTACATGGAGACCATCTGATGCAGCGAGGGTCTCCAAATGGGCCCCTATGGGCCCTGGTCAGAGAGAGTGCACTGTATAGGGCCATACGGTCGCATTTGAGACACTGCGTCTTTATAGCCTTTCCTGTTGGTCGTAAACTGTAGAGACACATTGGCACTGAATGTGATTAATCAAGGTGAATGAAAAATATATAGTGTTTTCATGAGAACTATTCATTAGGTGTGGCTGTTCCATCCATACCTTGCAGTTAGTGTATATTATCCCCGTCAAAGTGAGAAAGAGTTGGAATAAAATGAGGCTGTGTGCTTTCCTACCAGGAAAAAACACAATGCATTTTCTTTATATCTGAACCACAAACCTCACTCTCATGTGTCCCTGTTATATTAATTTACATTAATATTACAGATCAACTTACAGTACAATCAGTGCCAATGTGTCTACAGTAGGCAGAACCAGCACATTTCCAACTGACTGAATGTGTTTCTCTTACACCAATACTACCTGATGTGTTCATTTACATTGAGTACAAAACATTAAGAACACCTTCCTAATATTGAGTTGTCACTATATGGAGATTACCCTAATACTACCTGACCTCTATATGGAGGTTACACCAATACTACCTGACCTCTATATGGAGGTTACCCTAATACTACCTGATGTGTTCATTTACATTGAGTACAAAACATTAAGAACACCTTCCTAATATTAAGTTGTCACTATATGGAGATTACACCAATACTACCTGACCTCTATATGGAGGTTACCCTAATACTACCTGACTTCTATATGGACGTTACACTAATACTACTTGACCTCTATATGGACGTTACACCAATACTACCTGACCTCTATATGGAGGTTACACTAATACTACCTGACCTCTATATGGAGGTTACCCTAATACTACCTGACCTCTATATGGAGATTACCCTAATACTACCTGACCTCTATATGGACGTTACACTAATACTACCTGACCTCTATATGGACGTTACACTAATACTACCTGACCTCTATATGGAGGTTACCCTAATACTACCTGACCTCTATATGGAGGTTACCCTAATACTACCTGATGTGTTCATTTACATTGAGTACAAAACATTAAGAACACCTTCCTAATATTGAGTTGTCACTATATGGAGATTACCCTAATACTACCTGACTTCTATATGGAGGTTACCCTAATACTACCTGACCTCTATATGGAGGTTACACTAATACTACCTGACCTCTATATGGAGGTTACACTAATACTACCTGACCTCTATATGGAGGTTACCCTAATACTACCTGACCTCTATATGGAGGTTACCCTAATACTACCTGACCTCTATATGGAGGTTACCCTAATACTACCTGACCTCTATATGGAGGTTACCCTAATACTACCTGATGTGTTCATTTACATTGAGTACAAAACATTAAGAACACCTTCCTAATATTGAGTTGTCACTATATGGAGATTACCCTAATACTACCTGACTTCTATATGGAGATTACACCAATACTACCTGACCTCTATATGGAGGTTACCCTAATACTACCTGACCTCTATATGGAGGTTACACCAATACTACCTGACCTCTATATGGAGATTACCCTAATACTACCTGACCTCTATATGGAGATTACCCTAATACTACCTGACCTCTATATGGAGATTACCCTAATACTACCTGACCTCTATATGGAGATTACCCTAATACTACCTGACCTCTATATGGAGATTACCCTAATACTACCTGACCTCTATATGGAGATTACCCTAATACTACCTGACCTCTATATGGAGATTACCCTAATACTACCTGACTTCTATATGGAGATTACACCAATACTACCTGACCTCTATATGGAGGTTACCCTAATACTACCTGACCTCTATATGGAGGTTACACCAATACTACCTGACCTCTATATGGACGTTACACTAATACTACCTGACCTCTATATGGAGATTACCCTAATACTACCTGATCTCTATATGGAGGTTACACCAATACTACCTGACCTCTATATGGAGGTTACACTAATACTACCTGACCTCTATATAGAGATTACACTAATACTACTTGACCTCTATATGGAGGTTACACTAATACTACCTGATGTATCCCTCTATATGGAGGTTACCCTAATACTACCTGACCTCTATATGGAGGTTACACTAATACTACCTGACCTCTATATGGAGGTTACCCTAATACTACCTGACCTCTATATGGAGGTTACACCAATACTACCTGACCTCTATATGGACGTTACACTAATACTACCTGACCTCTATATGGAGGTTACCCTAATACTACCTGACCTCTATATGGAGGTTACACCAATACTACCTGACTTCTATATAGAGGTTACACTAATACTACTTGACCTCTATATGGAGGTTACACTAATACTACCTGATGTATCCCTCTATATGGAGATTACACTAATACTACCTGACCTCTATATGGAGGTTACACTAATACTACCTGATGTATCCCTCTATATGGAGATTACACTAATACTACCTGACCTCTATATGGAGGTTACACTAATACTACCTGACCTCCTATATGGAGATTACACTAATACTACCTGACCTCCTATATGGAGATTACACTAATACTACCTGACCTCTATATGGAGGTTACACTAATACTACCTGACCTCTGTATGGAGGTTACCCTAATACTACCTGACCTCTGTATGGAGGTTACCCTAATACTACCTGACCTCTGTATGGAGGTTACCCTAATACTACCTGACCTCGATATGGAGGTTACCCTAATACTACCTGACCTCCTATATGGAGGTTACACTAATACTACCTGATGTATCCCTCTGTATGGAGGTTACACTAATACTACCTGATGTATCCCTCTGTATGGAGGTAAAATCTGTATTCTCTCTCTCTCTCAGTGACCTTTCTGTAATCTCCATGGTTCTGTATGGAATGTGGAAGGAAGGCTTGAGCACATGGGGAGCAGTAGCCTTTGATGTTGGAACTCAACTCAGCGGGGCCACTGGTCTAATGCCAATGCTAAAAATTGCTGTGGTTATGCTCACCTGTTATGTGAAGGTTAACATAGACACAGGCCTCATCATTGATGGCATGTATAGATAACTCCTGATACAAGACACTAGTTCCTCTTCTTGTTGTTGCATTAATAAAGATGAACACAATCACAGCAAATGCATCATTGGTTTAATTGTCTGTTACCTTTTTTTAAATATGATTTGTTTGTTCTGCCATCACTTTCTATCTAATTATTTAGCTTATAGATACTGCAGACACTTTCTGGGGAAGAAGAACCCGGTTCAGTTCTAATCCTGCATCTGTTTAAGGCTTGGATGGCAAAGAATTGTGTATATATGTTTTAAATCTTAAATATGTACTTTTTTTCTGTATCACATTTCAATACATGTATGTACGGTTTTAACCTTCGTTTGTTTCAGATAAATCTGGAGGGATGACAGGCCCCGAGGCTTTGGCCAAGAATCACATAGTGTACAATGTCAAGGTAGGATCTTCTAATTAAACTTCCGCCAGGCGTTGAGCTCAGAGGGGAATAGCACCATCTACTGGACAGAAAATGATGTGCTGTTTTATCGTGTTGCAGTTCCTTGGCGTGACAGAGGTTGACCAACCAAAAGGCACAGATGTCATAAGGATAGCAGTGAGAAAGCTGAAGGTATGCTCTTAAGAATTTCCCCCAGTACTCAAACAATTTTGATTTTATAGGAGCTTAGATTTGTCACTTCCTGTTCACCCCGTTATCATCCAGAAGGCGAGGTCAGTACAGGCGCATCAAAGTGAGCACCGAGACATTAAAAAACAGCTTCTACTGTATCTCAAGGCCATCAGACTGTTAAATAGCCATCACTAGCACAGAGGCTGCTGCCTACATCCAGACTTGAAATCATTGGCCACTTTAATAAATGGAACACTAGTCACTTTAATAATGTCACTTTTTTAATTTAATAATGTTTACATATCTTGCATTACTCATCCTATATGTATGTTCGGCATTCTATCCTATTCTACTGTATCTTAGCCGATGCCGCTCTGACATTGCTCGACCATATATTTACAGTGCCTTGCGAAGTTATTCGGCCCCCTTGAACTTTGCGACCTTTTGCCACATTTCAGGCTTCAAACATAAAGATATAAAACTGCATTTTTTTGTGAAGAATCAACAACAAGTGGGACACAATCATGAAGTTGAACGACATTTATTGGATATTTCAAACTTTTTTAACAAATCAAAAACTGAGAAATTGGGCGTGCAAAATTATTCAGCCCCTTTACTTTCAGTGCAGCAAACTCTTTCCAGAAGTTCAGTGAGGATCTCTGAATGATCCAATGTTGACCTAAATGACTAATGATGATAAATACAATCCACCTGTGTGTAATCAAGTCTCCGTATAAATGCACCTGCACTGTGATAGTCTCAGAGGTCCGTTAAAAGCGCAGAGAGCATCACGAAGAACAAGGAACACACCAGGCAGGTCCGAGATACTGTTGTGAAGAAGTTTAAAGCCGGATTTGGATACAAAAAGATTTCCCAAGCTTTAAACATCCCAAGGAGCACTGTGCAAGCGATAATATTGAAATGGAAGGAGTATCAGACCACTGCAAATCTACCAAGGCCTGGCCGTCCCTCTAAACTTTCAGCTCATACAAGGAGAAGACTGATCAGAGATGCAGCCAAGAGGCCCATGATCACTCTGGATGAACTGCAGAGATCTACAGCTGAAGTGGGAGACTCTGTCCATAGGACAACAATCAGTCGTATATTGCACAAATCTGGCCTTTATGGAAGAGTGGCAAGAAGAAAGCCATTTCTTAAAGATATCCATAAAAAGTGTCGTTTAAAGTTTGCCAGAAGCCACCTGGGAGACACACCAAACATGTGGAAGAAGGTGCTCTGGTCAGATGAAACCAAAATTGAACTTTTTGGCAACAATGCAAAACGTTATGTTTGGCGTAAAAGCAACACAGCTGAACACACCATCCCCACTGTCAAACATGGTTTGGGCCTGCTTTTCTTCAGCAGGGACAGGGAAGATGGTTAAAATTGATGGGAAGATGGATGGAGCCAAATACAGGACCATTCTGGAAGAAAACCTGATGGAGTCTGCAAAAGACCTGAGACTGGGACGGAGATTTGTCTTCCAACAAGACAATGATCAAAAACATAAAGCAAAATCTACAATGGAATGGTACAAAAATATACACATCCAGGTGTTAGAATGGCCAAGTCAAAGTCCAGACCTGAATCCAATCGAGAATCTGTGGAAAGAACTGTAAACTGCTGTTCACAAATGCTCTCCATCCAACCTCACTGAGCTCGAGCTGTTTTGCAAGGAGGAATGGGAAAAAATGTCAGTCTCTCGATGTGCAAAACTGATAGAGACATACCCCAAGCGACTTACAGCTGTAATCGCAGCAAAAGGTGGCGCTACAAAGTATTAACTTAAGGGGGCTGAATAATTTTGCACGCCCAATTTTTCAGTTTTTGATTTGTTAAAAAAGTTTGAAATATCCAATAAATGTCGTTCCACTTCATGATTGTGTCCCACTTGTTGTTGATTCTTCACAAAAAAATACAGTTTTATATCTTTATGTTTGAAGCCTGAAATGTGGCAAAAGGTTGCAAAGTTCAAGGGGGCCGAATACTTTCGCAAGGCACTGTACATGTTCTTAATTCCATTCCTTTACTTAGATGTGTGTGTATTGGGTACAGGTTGTGAAATTGTTAGGTATTACTGCACTGTCGGAACTAGAAGCACTATAGCGCTACACCCGCAATAACATCTGCTAAACACGTGTATGTGACCAATAAAATTAGACTTTGATTTGACGTTTCAATCCTGCAGTTCCAAAGGCATATCAAGAAATCAGAGGGACACAAAACACCGAAGGTGGAGCTGCAGGTATCCATCTACGGAGTGAAATTATTAGACCCCAAGACCAGAGTAAGTCCACTGTGAGGGGCCTCATAATAGGCCAGATTCATTGGGTATTTTGTGAAGAATAAACTCACCAAGCAGTCAGCCCTTACTAAAGCGGTCTCTGTCTTAATATTTTGTTTATGAGTAGAATTAGATGAAGCTCATTTATCTTCATTCATTATAGGATGTACAGCACAATTGTCAGCTTCATAGGATATCCTTCTGCGCGGACGACAAAACCGACAAGAGGATATTCACCTTCATCTGCACAGAGCCAGAGACCAAAAAACACATCTGTTATGTGTTCGACAGTGATAAATGTGTAAGGAAAAAAAGTATAATTTAGTGTTTGTTTTTCATGAGTTTTTATATGGATTCTTTAGAGGTTATAATAACCTTCTATGAATCTTAGATGTCAATTTATTAGAAGTTAGTCCATAGTATGAGGTCACGGTGGAATGGTAGCATTATTGAATTCATCCTAGCTAGTTGTTTCAGGTTTAAAGAGGTGTTAGGGGTTTTCTTTTTAAGCTAGTAGTTCTGAAAATAGCGGTCAAGAGCAAAATAGGCCCCGGAAAATCGTGTACTACATCATAAATAGCGGTCAAGAGCAAAATAGGCCCCTGAAAATCGTGTACTACATCATATATGTGCAACACATCAAAGGGTACTTTCACTGGATGTTTGAGGATACCCATGATGCACTGGATGTTTGAGGATACCCATGATGCACTGGATTGCAGGCAGAGGAGATCACCGTCAGCATTGGTCGAGCATTTGACCTGGCGTACAGGAAGTTTCTGGAGTCTGGCGGGAAAGACGTGGAGATGAGGAAACAGATCGGCAGTCTGCAGAAAAGAGTAAGTCTTCGTTCCTTCTACAGTGGACTACTGTTGATCACAACTCTCTGGTGCACTATTTAATCATGGGGAATGTAGTGCCACATCCAAACATAACTAGAGCATGAAAAAGGCCTAACAAAATGGGACCTCTTAGATTATGATCTTGTGTTTGTTGACTTTAGATTCTGGAACTGGAAACTGAAAATTCCAAGTTGAAAGAACGACTTCAAGATCTAGAGGATCACATGGCAGTTTGTCAAGGCTCACCGGTAAATTAGCTACTAATCTAACAGTTTCTGTCTCACACTAATCTCTAGAAATGTCTGCCGTAACAATACCTTACCTTCCTGACATCAGTGATAACAAATCGCTACCCGTTTCTTCTTTCTCTGGCTGATTTCTCCTCAGCTTCTACACTTGAACTCTTCTAACGAGGCCCACATGCTGCCGAGTCCCTCATCTATGTTCTGGGGTGACAGTGTCAGCCTGAACGCCCTTTCCTTTCTAGAGATGTCCTCTGTGGCTCTAACCCCAGCCAGCTCTCCAGACTCCAGTATCTCCGCTGGTCTACTAACACCGCCACCCAGTAAACCTTCCCAGCCCAGGCTACCGCAGCATTATGGAGGTTGCTTACCTCGACCGCGAGTAAATAGCTACTTCTCTCTCGCTTTTCCTTACTACACTGCTAGAAGAAATTCCGCTATAGAGAAGCAAAAGGGTTCTATGGTTCACCTCATATACAGAGGTTATATACAATCACAGAAACGCCCTTATTTTAGACTGTGTGTGTGTGTGTGTAGTTATGACTTTAGCCTTAGTACGACATCCAGCTGCCATTCAACCTCTTTGTATTTGGTTGTCCCCCCCCCTCAGGCATGGAGCACCATATCCAGGCGTCCCCCGACGGACGTTTTCGACATGGTTCCATTCTCCTCAGGGTCTCCTATGGCAAGGAAACCTGCCATCAATGGGTCCTCTCCTCCTCCTCCCTCCTTTTTCCCTCCTCCACCTCCTCCACATGTTTTCCTGAGAGAGAGAGGTGACTACTCTGCCGCACTATGCTCCTTTTTACATTATGTCGTAATGAAATTCATTGATAAACTGTTGTATTAGTATTTATGCAATTGCATACAAGTTGTTCAATGAACAATTTCACACATACAGTATGCTGATTCAACTCCTGTCTTCCCTCTCTGCTGTGTATTTTCCCCTCCCTCATCCTTCCATCTCTCCCCTCCAACAGGAACAGATATTTTGGGGGCGGAGCCTTTTGACCCGTTCCTCTGCAACACGTCCTTTCCTCCTGACGTCCAATCTAAACTGGATGAAATGCAGGTGTGTACATTCATCTGTAGGAACAGCAGTGTTTCTAGAGCGAGTACATGTCATGCTCATATTTATGTTAAAAAGGGGCATATTACCTATAATGTCAAAGTACACAGGCATTATGTGCTCAGTCATTGGTGTAAGTAATAGCATTGCCTCTAAACAAATATAGCAAAGCTCTACCATTATGCTGATTAGCTGTTTATCAAAGGTAAAATACTGTATGCTTTGGCTGCGTTCCAATCGACATGGATTCTGCCTTTAGAATGGGACCCAGCCCTTCCAGAGTTTATACTGGACCCGTTTTATAAGAGTTGAATGTTCATCTTGTCATTATTGTAATGCCGTATACTGTTTACATGGTCTGAGTAAATATTTTACATATATTAAGTATAAACTCAGGAGAAAAAAAAACGTCCGTTTTTCAAGACCTTGTCTTTCAAAGATAATTTGTAAAAATCCAAATAACTTCACCGATCTTCATTGTAAAGGGTTTAAACACTGTTTCCCATTATTGTTCAATGAACCATAAACAATCAATGAACATGCACCTGTGGATGATCGTTAAGACACTAACAGCTTACAGATGGTACGCAATTAAGGTCACAGTTATGAAAACCTAGGACACTAAAGGGTCTCTGCTCATCTGGGTCTCTTCTCATCTGTGTGAACGTGCCTTAGGAATGCTGCAAGGAGGCATGTGGATTGCAGATGTGGCCAGGGCAATAAATTGCAATGTCATTACTGTGAGACGCCTAAGACCGAGCAACAGGGAGACAGGACGGACAGCTGATGGTCCTCTCATTGGCAGACCACATGTAACAACACCTGCACAGGATCGGTACATCCGAACATCACACCTGTGGGACAGGTACAGGATGGCAACAACAACAACTGCCCGAGTTACACCAGAAACGCACAATCCATCCATCAGTGTTCAGACTGTCCTCAATAGGCTGAGATTGGCTGGACTGGGGGCTTGTAGGCCTGTTGTAAGGCAGGTCCTCACCAGACATCACTGGCAACAACGTCGCCTATGGGCACAAACCCACCATCGCTGGACCAGACAGGACTGGCAAAAAGTGCTCTTCACTGACAAGTTGCGGTTTTGTCTGACCAGGGGTGATGGTCGGATTTGCGTTTATCGTCAAAGGAATGAACATTACACCGAGGCCTGTACTCTGGAGCGGGATCGATTTGGAGGTGGAGGGTCCGACATGGTCTGGGGCGGTGTGTCACAGCATCATCGGACTGAGCTTGTTGTCATTGCAGGCAAACTTAACGCTGTGCGTTACAGGGAAGACATCCTCCTCCCAAATATGGGAGGAGGTACCCTTGTGGTACCCTTCCTGCAGGCTCATCCTGACATGACCCTCCAGCATGACAATGCCATCGCACACAGAACAAGCAGTATGGCTGATTTCCTGCAAGACAGGAATGTCAGTGTTCTGCCATGGTCAGCGGAGAGCCCGGATCTCAATCCCATTGAGCACTTCTGGGACTTGTTGGATTGGAGGGTGAGGGCCATTCCCCCCCAGAAATGTCCGGGAACTTGCAGGTGCCTTGGTGGAAGAGTGGGGTAACATCGCACAGCGAGATCTGGCAAATCTGGTGCAGTCCATTAGGAGGAGATGCACTGCAGTACTTAATGCAGCTGGTGGCCACCAGATACTGACTGACTTGATTTTGACCCCCCCTTTGTTCAGGGACGCATTATTCCATGTCTGTTAGTCACATGTCTGTGGAACTTGTTCAGTTTGTCTCAGTTGTTGAATCTTGTTATGTTCATACAAATATTTACACATGTTACGTTTGCTGAAAATAAACACAGTTGACCGTGAGGACGTTTATTTTTTTGCTGAATCTAACAAGATTATGACCTACAGTTCATCTCACTATATATAATCTAACTGTAGATTGTAAACGACAGTATATAATCATATTCTCTCTCTTCACTGTGCAGCGTCAGCGACGGTTAGTTTACTCTCACCTATGTGTATGCTTCACAATGCCCATCACATATTTTTTTTCCCATGAAACATGCATTCACATTTTCACTGATGTCTGCCTCTATTTATCTCTCATGAAAATCCATTATGTACATAGAGGCCAACTGTCAAAGTACATTATGATTGTAGCATACCATGTTTGCTCCCAGTCCTGCTAATTTCCTATCAATTAGCCATCATTTTGCTTTTGTCATAACATAGATTAAGTGTAGACCTGAATTAAAAAGCAAGGTTTCTTGAGAATCTCAATTGAGAATGTGTCTAGGATACTGGCCCGTAATTACAGCATTACTCATTGTTGTATAGGACACACTGCTCTAGACTTCTGTACTCTCTGGTTGGATCACTGACCTGTGTGTGTGTGTGTCTCTCTCTCTGAAGGAGGGGTTCAATATGGGACTAACCCTGGAGGGCACCATCTTCTCTCTGGACCCAGTGGACAGTCGCTGCTGACCACACCGCAACCCTAACATGGACAGTTGACGCTGACCACAACGCAACCCTAACATGGACAGTTGATGCCGACCACAACGCAACCCTAACATGGACAGTCGACACTGACCACAACGCAACCCTAACATGGACAGTTGACGCTGACCACAACGCAACCCTAACATAGAACAGTTGACGCCGACCACAACGCAACCCTAACATGGACAGTTGACGCTGACCACAACGCAACCCTAACATGGACAGTTGATGCCGACCACAACGCAACCCTAACATGGACAGTCGACACTGACCACAACGCAACCCTAACATGGACAGTTGACGCTGACCACAACGCAACCCTAACATAGAACAGTTGACGCCGACCACAACGCAACCCTAACATGGACAGTTGACGCTGACCACAACGCAACCCTAACATGGACAGTTGACGCTGACCACAACGCAACCCTAACATGGACAGTCGACGCTGACCACAACGCAACCCTAACATGGACAGTTGATGCCGACCACAACGCAACCCTAACATGGACAGTTGATGCCGACCACAACGCATCCCTAACATGGACAGTTGATGCTGACCACAACGCAACCCTAACATGGACAGTTGATGCTGACCACAACCCTAACATGGACAGTTGATGACCCCAATGCTTTCATTTTTGTAGAAATAATTTAACTGGTAAAGAAGTATTTGTATAAAATCAACATTTCTGGGACTACAGAAAGGGAAAATAGTATTTGATCCCCTGCTGATTTTGTACGTTTGCCCACTGACAAAGAAATGATCCGTCTAATTTTAATGGTATGTTTCTTTGAACAGTGAGAGACAGAATAACAACAAAAAAATCCAGAAAAACACGTCAAAAATGTTATAAATTGATTTGCACTTTAATGAGGGAAATAAGTATTTGACCCCCTCTCAATCAGAAAGATTTCTGGCTCCCAGGTGTCTTTTATACAGGCAACGAGCTGAGATTAGGAGCACACTCTTAAAGGGAGTGCTCCTAATCTCAGTTTGTTACCTGTATACAAGACACCTGTCCACAAGCAATCAATCAATCAGATTCCAAACACTCCACCGTGGCCAAGACCAAAGAGCTCTCCAAGGATGTCAGGGACAAGATTGTAGACCTACACAAGGCTGGAATGGGCTACAAGACCATCGCCAAGCAGCTTGGTGAGAAGGTGACAACAGTTGGTGCGATTATTCGCAAATGGAAGAAACACAAAAGAACTGTCAATCTCCCTCGGCCTGGGGCTCCATGCAAGATCTCACCTCGTGGAGTTGCAATTATTTCTTTGTCAGTGGGCAAATGTACAAAATCAGCAGGGGATCAAATACTTTTTTCCCTCACTGTACGTATTGGTTTAAATGGTGACCAATGTCATGATAAATGCACTGCAGTAGATGACTATTTTTCTACCCCATAAATAAAATGTATGTGTAATTTTTGTTTGTGGGGGGTGCATTGCTTTTGTGATTTGGATTATTGTACAGTCATTAAATGTGATTAGTGGTTGACAAGATTGGAAGACCATTAGCTCATTGACTTCCTGTCATTTTATAGACTCATGCCCTTCCTTGCACTTTAACAAATATTTTTCTGTGTAATTTTTCACCAGGAAGCTCTTTTTAAATTACTTTACCTTTCATTGTTGTTCGTCAATAAACGTTGTATTGGTTAGAGGTAAAGAGATTTGTTTGGCGCCAGGCAGGTATTAACCCTGCCGAATGGAAGAGTACCACACCAGACAAACATCAGGAGAAGAGGCCTGTTTGCTAGGTAGCCAGTGGAGAGAAAGGATAAGGCGCCATATAAAACACACGTCACAGCACAGGTGTGACCCAACCAAATAATACCTCATACAATAATAATGGCAGAGCAATTTAAAAGGCAACGTCATCTAAACAATTGACAAGGAAGAACCCTGTCATAACACTTAGAGAATTTGCAATATTCGGTATTACCTGGGAGTAATGAGAGTGTGTGTGTGTGTGTGTGTGTGTGTTCAAAGACTAAACAAATAAAGCCTTAATGCCCAAAAACTTCTTGGCCAAATGTCAAGTCAATACTGTTCAAACCAACTCACACAACCTCCCTTTAACCCCCCTGCTGCGTTTCTGGTTGAATTGGACCGATTTACAAGTTCTCTCTCTGAAAAATATACTTCATTTGATCTGTCATAAGGTTCCATGATCGGGCATCTGAACACACAAAATACATTTGATTGTCATTACATGTTGGGTATTTGACTTTGTACACCTGTGGTATTCCCGGTCATTAGAAGTCAATGGGTGAGACTACAATTAGTTTATAAAATTGAGTTCAGGCACATGCCCATTCATAAGATGGACACACTTCTCCTAGACTCCCATATGCATGTGTTTGAGCACACACACACCTCACTCCCCTTCTTGGCTTCCATGGCAACCCCCACAGGAACCTTTCCCCAATAGAATCTTTCCCCCACTGGAACCACACCTGGCACTCACAAACAATCGCAACATTGTTTCAATAATATATGTAACTTTTCTCACAGTATGTAAAGCTTTGAGGTCATGCTCACAATTCATTATTATTGTGGATTTATAATCAGCTATAACGGGGCGGTCATTTTGAACCGGGAACACAATGAATTAACATGAAACGAACACAACATGAGGGTTAACTAAAATGTCTAGCAGTCATAACGTGCATTATTAGCTCACCAAAGGCACTGAACATAAAAATGGAGCGCAGCACAAAGCAAGCAATTATTTCAGTGTAAAGCACTGAAGAAGGAGATGGTCTTAGTTGATGCATCCAGGGTTGAACGTGCATTAGTCCGTCCTACACAATCCTTGGTTGTTTGTTTGACAAAAGCTTGCAACAATGTTGCTAGTAATCCATGAGATCAAACGATGCAGGGTTCCAACTCGTCAGGAGTAGCGCCGTAACAAAGGCGATCAAACTCAGAATTTTTAAGCACGCTGAATTTTTAAGCACGCTGACTTGTAGATGACCTGGAGCTAGTGGGTCTGGCGACGAATATGTAGCGAGGGCCAGCCGACTAGAGCATACAGGTCGCAGTGGTGGGTGGTATAAGGTGCTTTAGTACAAAACGGATGCCACTGTGATAAACTGCATCCAGTTTGCTGAGTAGAGTATTGGAAGCTATTTTGTAGATGACATCGCCGAAGTCGAGGATCGGTAGGATAGTCCGTTTTGGCGGGGTGAGTGAAGGAGGCTTTGTTGCGAAATAGAAAGCCTATTCTAGATTTGATTTTGGATTGGAGATGTTTGATATGAGTCTGGAAGATGAGTTTACAGTTTAGCCAGACACTTAGGTACTTATAGATGTCCACATATTCTAGGTCGGAACCATCCAGGGTGGTGATGCTAGTCGGGCATGCGGGTGCAGGCAGCGAAAGGTTGAAAAGCATGCATTTGGTTTTACTAGCGTTTAAGAGCAGTTGGAGGCCACGGAAGGAGTGTTGTATGGCATTGAAGCTCGTTTGGAGGTTAGATAGCACAGTGTCCATGGAAGGGCCAGAAGTATACAGAATGGTGTCGTCTGCGTAGAGGTGGATCAGTGAATCGCAGCTAGAGCAACATCATTGATATATACAGAGAAACGATTCGGCCCGAGAATTGAACCCTGTGGCACCCCCATAGAGACTGCCAGAGGACCAGACAACATGCCCTCCGATTTGACACACTGAACTCTGTCTGCAAAGTAGTTGGTGAACCAGGCAAGGCAGTCATTAGAAAAACCGAGGCTACTGAGTCTGCCGATAAGAATATGGTGATTCACAGAGTCGAAAGCCTTGGCCAGGTCGATGAAGACGGCTGCACAGAACTGTCTTTTATCGATGGCGGTTATGATATCGTTTAGTACCTTGAGCGTGGCTGAGGTGCACCCGTGACCAGCTCGGAAACCAGATTGCACAGCGGAGAAGGTACGGTGGGATTCGGGATGGTCAGTGATCTGTTTGTTGACTTGGCTTTCGAAGACCTTAGATAGGCAGGGCAGGATGGATATACAGTGCCTTGCGAAAGTATTCGGCCCCCTTGAACTTTGCGACCTTTTGCCACATTTCAGGCTTCAAACATAAAGATATAAAACTGTATTTTTGTGTGAAGAATCAACAACAAGTGGGACACAATCATGAAGTGGAACGACATTTATTGGATATTTCAAACTTTTTTAACAAATCAAAAACTGACAAATTGGGCGTGCAAAATTTTGGGGTTTTGGGGGTCGATTCCTGCTGAGATTGCCACAGGAAAAGTGTATTAAAGTGGTTGCAAAATGTGCATATTATATTCTGTGGCTTACTTCATCTCCTGTCATTGGTCTGCACAGATTTGTTTTGACCTATCCTGTGACCTCAAATTGTTGTAACTAGAGGAGGAGACAAGGGGAGAAAGAATAAGAATAAGACTGTAACGCAACAAAATGTGGAAAAAGTCAAGGGTTCTGATTACTTTCTGAAAGCACTGTATATCCATAAAAATTAAGCTGATTCATGTTTTTGACTGGCTGAGAAAAGCTGCCTGCCTGTCTGTCTCATCCCAACTCCCGAGACGTTTATTACTATGGAACAGCTGGAGATCAAATTTGAATATTGAAACAATGTTGAAAATGTCAGAGAGACAGACAAGAAGATTTATACAAATCTCCACTGTTGATAACTAAATGTTAGTCTAAAAGAAATAGTGTCTATGGTGTTTATGGTTTCCATTGTACTCTACTGATTTAGCAGGTTTCAGCACATTCATAATCCCTCTTCTTTAAATCCTTTTTAAGTCAATATCAAACAATAAGAATAGGCCTTTTATGCAGAGGGGGAGGATCGTCACTATGGACAATTTCTTACTTTGTTGGCAAACAAGTTGCTTACAAAGAAAACAAGTCTGGCTGGCACCATGAACAAAGTGAGATGGGAGCTCCCTCCCTTTGCGCAAAATAAGGCTCCTTGGCAGCCGAGACATTTACACACTAAGAGAGACAGACAGGAAGGTTTATACAAATCTCCACTGTTGAAAACTAAATGTTAGTCTAAAAGAAATAGTGTCTAGATGTTTTTTTATAGTGGAGATCAAGGTTATAAATTGCCTGGCTGGGCTGATGAGACAGTGGATTGGCAGTCAGATGGAAAATCGGCATTTTAAAGTCCTAGATTTAGCCGGTTGGTAACTTGTGGAATAGACACTGGCTGGAATGCAGTTTTAACCAATAAACATTCCGGATTAGACCCACCCATTGTATAAAGTGGGCTAGTACAGTAGGCTAGGGTGAGTACTATAGCGTCATAAGTAATAGCATGTGATGGAGTTCCATAAATTGTAATTGGAGGATAGATGTGAGGGTTATTGAATCAGGATCAAATTGTCTGTTCTCCATTCTGTTTAATATGACATGGAGTGGCCTGATAACTTGTAGATGCAGGCTTGTACCTAAAAATGTCTCTCACGCTACAGTAGCTTCATAGGTGTGGCCACATCACTCATGGAGTCCCTGTTTTGGGGAGGGAGGGGTGGCAGACCATGTTGAACCGAACCTTGCTTTCACTTTGCTGTGGCACAAAAGGTTGTCCCACAGTAGATGCTTATCATTCACTTATCTAACACAGAGGTAGAACATACGGTGCAGCCCTACAGACTACTACAGATCATCGGTTGAATTCACACAAGAAGCCTCACAACATCACAACAAAGAGAAAGAGCTTAAAGTAAGTTCATATTTGTCATAAAGGGCCAATGTTGTAAGGAGTGATATTCACAACCTGGTCTCAGAGCATTTTGTGTTATTCTGTATTTATATCTGAGACGTGCCATTTAGCATGTTATGTTATGTTTCATGCGGTATGTATTCAATTGTGGATGTCCATCACCCATTTTGTATGGTATGTTACAAATTACAATTCGTATTATAAGTTGTGATTTTGCAAACTGTACAATGTGTTACGGACCTGCAAAACTTACTATATGTTACAAATTTTCAAAACGTATGATATGCTACAAATTCTATATAGTTCGCTAATGTTAACTATCTGGCTGATGTTAGCTAGGCTAGGGGTTAGGGTTAGGGATCAAGGTTAGGGTTTGTCACGACTTCTACCGAAGTCGTTGCCTCTCCTTGTTCGGGCGGTGCTCGGCGGTCGACGTCACCGGCCTTCTAGCCAATATTGATCAATTTTTCATTTTCCATTGGTTTTGTCTTGTCTTCCCACACATCTGGTTTCAATCCCATTCATTACCTGTTGTGTATTTAACCCTCTGTTTCCCCTCTTGTCTTTGTCAGAGAATGTTTTATGTCAAGTGTTGTTTTATGTTGTATAGGTGCGCGGCGACGAGTTCTTGTACCCATGTTCGTTTATGTATGTACGTATTTAGTGTTTGGAGCATGTTAAGTGGACTTATATTAAAAGGCTCCATTTACACTCCGTTTAACTCTCCTGCCACCTATACACACGACTTTGACAGGGTTAAGTTCATGAGTTAGGTTGAAGGGTTAAACTTAGTGTTTGGGGAAGGGTTAGCTAACATGCTAAGTAGTTGCAAAGTAGATAAAAAGTAGTAAGTAGTTGAAAAGTTGCTAATTAGCTAAAACGCTAAAGTTGTATGTGATGAGGTTTGAACTCACATCCTTTGGGTTGCTAGACGGTCGTGTTATATGCCTCCCCATCCACCTCGTCCAACCACCCTACTTTTGTTATTGCCCTAAGTAACCATCTATCTTATGTAACCATACAAAACGTAGCATATCATACTAATACATATCATTCTAGTGTTCCGGATTTACATTTACTATGTTACGGCTAGTCTATGAGACCAGGCTGGTATTCAAGGTGGGTACACAATTAAATAATTTAATTGTGATTAATTGTCAGAAATCATGAATTGATTGTGGGCAAAAGTTGTCTTGATCTTAATGTTTTGCCAAGAGAAATTGTAATTCAATTCAATAGTTTTTGTCACGTTCTGACCTCTATTTCCTTTGTTTTGTATGTAGTTTGTATGGTCAGGGCGTGAGTTGGGTGGGCAGTCTATGTTTGTTTTTCTATGATTTGGGGATTTCTATGTTTCGCCCTAGTATGGTTCTCAATCAGAGGCAGGTGTCATTAGTTGTCTGTGATTGAGAATCATACTTAGGTAGCCTGGGTTTCACTGTGTGTTTGTGGGTGATTGTTCCTGTCTCTGTGTTTGTTGTCACAGGATAGGCTGTATAGGTTTTCACGTTCCTTTTGTTGTTTTGTAGATTTGAGTTATTTCATGTATCGTTCAGTTTTCCATTAAAGAACATGAGTAACCACCACGCTGCTTTTTGGTCCGCTTCTCCTCCTACAGACGAACGTCGTTACAGTTTTGAATTTGTATTCCCCAAATTGAATTGAGTGCATACTTGCACTTTATGATTAAAACATTCAGGTTAAAATGTATATTTCAATGTATTAAAATAGCCTATTGAAATGATGAAGAATAGCCTATTGAAATGTATTACATTTATGTAAACCTATTGAAATAATGACAGTATTGGTATATTACATTTAAATAGTCATATGTTACAGCTTTATTATTATTATTATTAATTGTGTCCAATATTATTATAATTATTATAATTATTATGTCCAATATTATTATTATTATTATGTCCAATATTATTATTATTATAATTATTGTGTCCAATATTATTATTATTATTGTGTACATTATTATTATTAATATCATCATCATTAATAAGAATACGATTATTCTATTATTATTATTATTAATATTATAAATACGATAGAATGTGCCCTAGTGGGCTAAACCGGCATTGCAGCTTGTTTGACAAAAGGGGAGTGGGGGGTCGACTGAGAAGTCACTACAGAGTTAATAATTATAACAATTGAAATGCTAATCCTTACACATGAACGCTCACTCAGTCGGGAACAATTGCAATCAATATATATATTTACGCTCAGTGTGTCGTCTTGATCGCTGGTGAAAAGTACAGTTATTTTGCAGAATTGTCCGTCTCTCTCCCTCTCTCTCTCGGTTGTGGTTAGAAAGAATTGTTCAGAGTGACATTCGTTATAGAATGGATGTTTCGGCGGTTGTCGTTCTTCGCGTTCAATGATGCCGAATTCCTAGCTGCAGACTAGTAATTAGTATCAAAACGCACCAGTTCATAGCTGGAATCTTCACTGATCTTTTTACACTTTCTCTGAAACATGAAATGTGTTCGTACCTCACGTTCTGTGAGGTGGAAGGATTTCCTTTGTCTCCATGAAAAACGACTCTCTATAACTGTGTGTCCATGAGGCAGGGTCTTCCTTAGGAGTTTACGACCTCACTCTGCCCACAGCATGATGCTCGATGTACTCAAAGAGGGCAACATCATGACACAGGTTTCAGCACATTCATAATTCCTCTTCTTTAATTCCTTATTAAATCCATATCAAACAATAAGAATAGGCCTTTTATGCAGAGAAAAGTCAAATCAACTGTCTGTACTCGGAGTAGGCTACACAGTGAGAGCATGCGCAATTTTACATGTTGAATGGCTTTCAATATCTGGGAAAATATCAACATCGGGCAGCAGGTGAGCAAGTGTCAGAATGTGGTGATGAGGCTTGTGGAACCTTACCTTGGTAAGGGAGGATCGTCACTATGGGCAATTTCTTCCTTTGTTGGCGAACAAGTTGCTTACAAAGAAAACAAGTCTGGCTGGCACCATGAACAAAGTGAGATGGGAACTCCCTCCCTTTGCCCAAAATAAGGCTCCTTGGCAGCCGTTGCACCCCAGAAGTGCTGAAGAATGACAAGGGGACAGGGACACAATAAAGAGAAAACAGGAGACATTTACACACTACAACCAAACAAAGTATGTCAAAGTGTGACAAACAAGTGAAAGTTAAGACGATTTTGCCATCTGTTAGAACCAGGGATAACAGCTAAATGAAATCCAACTGATGCCATTGGTGAATACACACAAGCTGACAATAATTGACTATTTTTGACTGCTGTCATGTGATACTTATATTAATTTCAATGCCATTATTGATTTTCACTATTTATCAAGGCCACTTGGCCCTTATGATGATGCTTAGGCTACGGATGTTGTCATCATTTGACCGCGCGTCTTGACTGGTCTGGGTGGTTGAGGTGTTTTACTTTTTATTTTGTTTTTATAAAAATAAGCTGTTACCATGTTCCAACACATGTGCTTTCTGTTTCATAGTTTTAACAAAGTCACTCCACAAATAAAATGTATGTAATGCTTGAATGTTTGTGTTTTTTGTGTTTTTTAGTTTGTACATACAAACTAACTACATACAAACTACATATAAACTAATGAAAATGCTATTGTGTTATTTAAAATAAAATAAAAATGGTAATCTAATGTTGTTACCCAAGGCCTTCATAAACACAACCAAAATATTATTTTAGCTTTAGCATGCTGTATATAAAATGTATTAATTACACTGTTAGAATGTTGCTGTCAGAATGACTGCTCATTAGTTTAAAGGGGGGCCCTTAATGTAACCTATGTTGATTGGCCATCCAGAGCCCCCCTTCATTTTCCTGGAGATGTTGAGAAGAAGAGCAGCACGGTCATCTGGACATGAGCCTGAATCTCTTGACTGCCCCCCTGAAACTCCTGACACCAGAGAGATGAGAGACTCCCCCACAGCCCCACTGACTGACAGAACAGACCAGGAGGTGGAGGATCACACAGACAACAGGTAAGTATGGAGATATCAGGATATATGTTTGGGGGGACCAGCTGGATTAAGCTGATTGAAAGCCAGTTTGCCTTGATTTTCCCTGTCTGATTGTTCAGTGCATCACTGATAATATCCCTGTCAATGTTTTGATTATGACAGGGATAGTGAGTATGTTGTGATGATGATGATGATGTTGTTGTTATCATCGTTGATTGTTGATTGTGACATGATCCTCCTATAGGTCTCCAATAGATCAAATGGCTGACATGCACCAAACCAGGAGTCAGAAATGGAAAGTGGTTTTGATCATCCTGTGTCTGTCTGTCACAGTATCTGTCACACTGTCTGCCCCTTTGGTGACTTTCAGGACCAACTCTACTCAAGCTCACTCCCTTCCTCCCCCTGTTCTCTCTACCTGCCCTCTTCACACAGCCAATGAGACTATAACACCAGTCAAGGGTTCAACTCATCTAATGGTGTCTGCATACCAGGACCACAGGGAAAGGGGAGCCACGCGCATCATTGCCATGGTCAACAGAGACCGACCCATGTCTCTGTACTGTGTGTTGTGCTGCTCAGGACACGCCCCCCAGGTCGCTCCAGCTGCTGTCGTAAGGCACAGCGTCCACTATGGTTACTCGTATGTGGCAGCAGACATGCTTTGCCTCGAAGAACCAGGATGCAACGCCACACACCTCACTCTTGGCACATCCCTCGACATCCAGGACTCCCTCAACCAGACATTTCTGAGCATCCAGAACCGGGAGAGACGGGAGGAGGACTTCCCCTTTTACCTCACCGTGTGCATGTCCAGCATGTTTGGAGACTACAACAACGTCCAACAGTTTGTCCAGACCATGGAGTTTTACAAGCTCCTGGGGGTGCGGAGGGTTGTCCTCTACCTCACCAGCTGTGGACCTGACCTGGAGAAGGTCCTCCAGTACTACGCAGAGGAGGGCACTCTGGAGGTGATTGGCTGGCCCATCAACCACTTCCTCAAGCCCTCTACTGGGTGGAAGGCCCAGGAGCTGGAAGGGGATATCCACCTCAACGGCCAGCTGACCATCATGAACGAGTGCATCTACAGGAACATGTACAGGTCACGGTACGTCCTCCTGGCTGACGTTGATCAGCTCCTGGTCCCGGCCTCACACAGCTCTCTTCTGCCCCTCATGGAGGACCTGCAGGGGCAGCATCCCGACGCAGCCGTGTTCCTGATGGAGACGCACCTCTTCCCTGCCACAGCCGGTACTGCTACGCAAGACCATTCCGCACGGAGAAGGGCGCCGGGGGTGGATCTGCTGGACTACGTCTACAGAGAGCTTGTTCTTGAAGACGCCTTCCGCTCCTACAAGATGGTGGTCAACCCCCGTCTGGTGCTGCAGACGGCCATGTTTGAGGTGACACAGAGCTATGGGGACTCTGTCAGGGTTCCGTCCGACGTGTGTAAGATCATGCAGGTGAAAGAGGCTCAGAGAGAAAGCTGGACCAATGAGCAGCTGATCCTCGACAGAAGGCTCTGGGAATTTGGAGATTATCTTGTGCCCTCTGTTGATGAAGTTTTACAGAAATTAGGAATTCAGACATCTCCTTGGGAGCGTGTAGTACTGTAGTTGGTTAAATGCTTTCCAATGTTTTTCATTTGATAGAGATGAGAGAAACAGTGAATGAACTGTTACCTGCCTCTGATCTTCAGTCTATGTTGTTCGACTCAACCTTGAACTTTTCTTCTTGTTTGGATGTGTGGTAATTTTTCCTGGGGGAATTGAACTTAATTAATTATGCCTATAATTGTTACTGCTTGTTCTAAACTTTCTTACCGTTTTTAATGCTGACTTTCATGTAAAAGCTCTTGTAAGATTTATTACGCATGACAAATAAACAACTTTTTTAAATCAAGATGCCGTGTTCATCTACCGTGGTGCTCTAACACATTGGCACCCTTGCACTTTACAATGGAGCGCAATAGAGCAGAATATTGTGGTTTCTATTGTCAAAACTGGTTGAATGGCTAATTTGACCCTGTAGGCACCTGCAACTTATCACCTTTAGTCCAGGCCATTTGAGTGAAAAATCGAAATTTCAGTTTATAATTTTTTCTCTTGGTCCTGTGCAGTTATAAATCAAACAAATACACGTGTGAACACCAAATGGTTTTTCACTTATTTTTTTGAAGAAATATTGAATCTTGCAAGTGTGCCAATATATTAGAGCACAACTGTATAGATGATAATCAAGGAAGAACATCTATATCCCTCCAAACTAGGATTAGGATTTCTATGTAAACTGTAATTATATCCTTCTTTAATTACACATTAGACAGTATGTTAATAAAGAAATCGAACATAAATAGTTTGTGTGCTCTTGTTAATTTTTCCTTCTTGGATTATGTCTCTTTTCTAATTGGTGAAATCTCCCCAATTTGTAATTCCAGGGGTGCAACTTTCACTGGGGACGGGGGGGACATGTCCCCACCTTCTGAAATTGCTAAAGAAATATAAATATTATGCCCCCCCCCCACTTCTAAAATCAAAGTTGCGCCCCTGCGTAATTCAAACACTGTTATTAAATGGGAAGGAATTTGTTTTATTCATCCTGACCTGAACCTTAAACCAGATTGACTGAAAAGGGCACGAGATTCATTTTATTGGGTGTAACACCATCAGTGGACAGAAGAAAATATCATAATATCAATAATAAACAGGAATAATAAACGTGTGAAGAGCAATTGACATTCTTATGTTGCATTTACATTAGAAAAAGGAATACAATTGTTGTTGTTTTGTCTCTACATCAAGTGACAGTATATCTATTTAGTGGCATTCACTGAGAAACTGGTAAAGAAATGTATGATGGAACGTCGTACAACACTGACACTTAAGCTCCATAAATTGTCATGTTTTCAACAAGCTGAAACCTTCAAGCCCTGAAACTCCATTATGACACAAACTTCTTAATACAATTCACCTGCATTCCTCAATAGTAATTACTACCAGTACCATTGCACTAACAACTTTAGTTGTTTCTTGGAAAGAAGCAATAAATATTTTAGTAGCAGGCAGTACATATACTGTACTGTAGTTTCTCCGCCCTGCCTTTATGTACAAAGCTGATTGCTTCAGCAGGTAGTCCAAGAGTCTTGGGAATGTTTAACCCTTTGGAGGAGAATGGACAACAACATTCCTACCGATTCTAATTGATGACATCACAAGGGGTTGTTGTTCATTATTAGTTATTGAACTGAAACCTAATTCTTCAAGGGGCAATCTTTTAAATGAGTGATATATAGCCATTGATTCTTTAAGAATGTAACTTAAAAGTGAGTGCTTTTTTGTTGTTTGAAATCCAGATTGCCTCTTTGAAAAGGATTGAGGATGGCGTTCTAAAAAAAATCACTCCTCATAAGGTTAAATAAATCCATCCATCCGTCCATGTGTGTTGGGTTTAGGAGAAACACACAGGGCCGATGTCCAGGCCAAACTCCTGATCCTCCTTGCCTATGTCCATGGGGGCCAAGTCTACGATAGGTAGTCTGGCTGGCGTCTGAGTTCTGTACTCAATCACAGTCTTGCCCCACTCTCCATTCGATTTCTGCAGACACAGGAGAAGAAGACATACTGTAGCTATACCTCTGAATTCAACTCATTGTCCTATACAACGTAAACAAGTAAACAATAGGACAGAACCACATAATCAGATGATTATGAAGGCATACATGTATGAAAGCTTGTATACTTATTTTAAATGTATGTAGTTCTGTCCTTGTGATGTCTCTTAATGTTCTGTATTATATGATGTTTTATGTGTTGTGTGGACCCCAGGAAGAGTAGCTGCTGCTTTAGCACTAGTTCATTATACAATACTAAATACTAAAAGACAGGGTGGGTGGGCTTTTGTTCCCACTTCCCAGACCAACTTTGGCACACCCGATTCAAACATTCAACAACGCATGTAGGTAGATGGTTGGGTGGGGGCGGGCGGGTGGGCGGGCGGGTAGGTAGGTAGGCAGGTAGGTAGGCAACTAGGTAGGTAGGCAGGCAGGCAGGTAGGTATAGATAGGTAGTAGGGCTGTGGCGGTCATAACATTTTTTCAATCACCGTGTGGTGAGTTTTAAAAGCACATACTGTTTTTATATTTTTTTAAATGTGATTTTCTATTGCATTTGCATTGATGTCAGAGTGGTTGAAGGGACGATAGAGCCCTGAGTACCAGACCATTAGGACCTGATGGAGGGACAATAGAGCCCTGAGTACCAGACCATTAGGACCTGATGGAGGGACAATAGAGCCCTGAGTACCAGACCATTAGGACCTGATGGAGGGACAATAGAGCCCTGAGTACCAGACCATTAGGACCTTATGCAGAGACAATAGAGCCCTGAGTACCAGACCATTAGGACCTGATGGAGGGACAATAGAGCCCTGAGTACCAGACCATTAGATCCTGATGGAGGGACAATAGAGCCCTGAGTACCAGACCATTAGGACCTGATGGAGAGACAATAGAGCCCTGAGTACCAGGCCATTAGGACCTGATGGAGGGACAATAGAGCCCTGAGTACCAGGCCATTAGCGATTAGGACCTGATGATAGTTAGCGAGTTGGGTACTCCTAATGCATGTCTAGAGTGCATAAGAGAATATTACCATGACTCAACAGTCAAGCTGAATTTTACTGCTGTCATGACTGCCGGTGTGGCGGTAATAGGGCCACCGCAACAGCCATAGTAAGTAGGTAGGTACACTATATACAGAAGTATGTGGACACCCCTTCAAATTTGTGGATTCGGCTATTTCAGCCAAACCCATTGCTGACAGGTGTATGAAATCGAGGACAGAGCCATGCATTCTCCATAGACAAACATTGGCAGCAGAATGGACTTACTGAAGAGCTCAAGTCAGCTCATCCAATTTCTGCCTTGATAGAGCTGCCCCGGTCAACTTTAAGTGCTGTTATTGTGAAGTGAAAACGTCTAGGAGCAACAGCGGCTCAGCCATGAAGTGGTAGGCCAAACAAACTTACAGAACGGGACTTCCAAGTGCTGAAGCGCGTAACGCGTAAAAATCGTCTGTCCTCGGTTGCAACACTCAAACTGCCTCTGAAAGCAATGTCAGCACAAGAACTGTTCGTTGGCAGCTTCATGAAATGGGTTTCCATGGCCTAGCAGCCGCACATAAGCCTGAGATCACCATGCGCAATGCCAAGCGTCGGCTGGAGTGGTGTAAAGCTCACCGCCATTGGTCTCTGGAGCAGTGGAAACGCGTTCTCTGGGGTGATGAATCACACATCACCATCTTTCAGTCCGACGGACGAATCTGTTTTTGGCGGATGCCAGGAGAGCACTACCTGCCCCAATGCATAGTGTAATGTTTGGTGGAGGGAAAATAATGGTCTAGGGCTGTTTTTCATAGTTTGGGCTAGGCCTTTTAGTTCCAGTGAAGGGAAATCTTAACACTATAGTATACACAGACATTCTAGACAATTCTGTGCTTACAACTTTTTGGCAACCGTATGGGGAAGGCCCTTTCCTGTTTCAGCATGACAATGCCCCTGTGCACAAAGCAAGGTCCATACAGAAATGGTTTGTCGAGATCGGTGTGGAAGGACCTGACTGGCCTGCACAGATCCCTGACCTCAACCCCATCAAACACCTTTGGGATGAATTGGAACGTCGACTGCGAGCCAGGCCTAATCGCCCAACACCAGCGCCCAACCTCACTAATGCTCTCGTGGCTGAATGGAAGCAAGTCCCCGCAGCGATGTTCCAATATAGTGGAAAGCCTTCCCAATAGAGTGGAGGCGGTTATTGCAGCAAAGGGGGACCAACTCCATATTAATGCCCATGATTTTGGAATGAGATGTTCGACGAGCAGGTGTCCACATACTTTTCGTAGATGTAGGTATAGGTAGGTAGGTATACTGTAGGTAGAAGTAGGTATAGGTAGGTAGGTATACTGTAGGTAGAAGTAGGTATAGGTAGGTAGGTATACTGTAGGTAGAAGTAGGTATAGGTAGGTAGGTATACTGTAGGTAGAAGTAGGTATAGATAGGTAGAAATACTGTAGGTAGAAGTAGGTATAGATAGGTAGGTAGGCAGGCAGGTAGGTAGGTATACTGTAGGTAGAAGTAGGTATAGATAGGTAGGTATACTGTAGGTAGAAATACTGTAGGTAGAAGTAGGTATAGGTAGATATACTGTAGGTAGAATAAGGTATAGATAGGTAGGTATACTGTAGGTAGAAATACTGTAGGTAGAAGTAGGTATAGGTAGATATACTGTAGGTAGAAGTAGGTATAGATAGGTAGGTATACTGTAGGTAGAAATACTGTAGGTAGAAGTAGGTTTAGGTAGGTAGGTAGGTAGGTAGGTAGGCAGGCAGGTAGATAGGTATACTGTAGGTAGAAGTAGGTGTACTGTAGATAGAAGTAGGTATTGGTAGGTTAGTAGGTTGGTAGAGGTTGGTATAGTAGGTATACTGTAGGTAGAAGTAGGTATACTGTAGGTAGAAGTAGGTGTAGGTAAGTAGGTAGGTATACTGTAGGTAGGTAGATACAGTAGGTATCCTGTAGGTAGAAGTAGGTATAGGTAAGTAAGTAGGTAGGTTGGTAGAGGTTGGTATAGTAGGTATACTGTAGGTAGAAGTAGGTATAGGTAAGTAGATAGGTATACTGTAGGTAGAAGTAGGTATTGGTAAGTAAGTAGGTAGGTTGGTAGAGGTTGGTATAGTAGGTATACTGTAGGTAGAAGTCGGTATAGGTAAGTAGATAGGTATACTGTAGGTAGAAGTAGGTATAGGTAAGTAAGTAGGTAGGTATACTGTAGGTAGAAGTCGGTATAGGTAAGTAGGTAGGTATACTGTAGGTAGAAGTAGGTATAGGTAAGTAAGTAGGTAGGTATACTGTAGGTAGGTAGGTACAGTAGGTATCCTGTAGGTCAGGGGTGTCAAAGTCAAATGGACGGAGGGCCAAATAAAAAAATCAGCTACAAGACGAGGGCCGGACTGTTCGAATGTTCATTGAAAATTTTTTAAATGACGCATATAGTCTAGTGAACCTAATTGAACCTACTGAAAACCTAACAAATATATTACAATATGATCAGATAAATAAAGCAATATTTTCTTATGGCTCTGTCAGTAATCTTTAATTTTCAACAGACACAAAAGACAAATTTCCTTTATATAAATATCCCCATAACATGAACATTAAATGAAAGAAACCGGTATTCAAGGCACCATCAGTAGACTATATTTTCTATTTTAGCAAAAGTGGGCTAAATTTACTTCAAAGAAAAAACAATAATAGCAATTTTCTATCATCCACTCAACTGAAATATTTTTAAAATATAATTGGATTGAAATACAAAAAAATAAAGTGCAAAAATCTATTAATCAAAAACAACACTTTGTTTAAGGAGAAGTAACATGCAGTGAAAACAAATATTAAATTTTTACTTTTAAACT
>NW_027258658.1:22500-61290 GCF_045791955.1 Oncorhynchus clarkii lewisi | reverse complement strand
TGGGGGCTGGGGATACAGTGAGGGAGGTTGGGGATACAGTGATGGGGGCTGGGGATACAGTGAGGGAGGTTGGGGATATTGTGATAGGGGCTGGGGATACAGTAATGGTGGTTGGGGATAGAGTGATGGGGGCTGGGGATACAGTGAGGGAGGTTGGGGATACAGTGAGGAAGGTTGGGGATACAGTGATGGGGGCTGGGGATACAGTGATGGGGGCTGGGGATACAGTGATGGGGGCTGGGGATACAGTGAGGGAGGTTGGGGATACAGTGAGGAAGGTTGGGTATACAGTGATGGGGGCTGGGGATACAGTGATGGGGGCTGGGGATACAGTGAGGGCGGTTGGGGATACAGTGATGGGGGCTGGGGATACAGTGAGGGATGTTGGGGATATTGTGATAGGGGCTGGGGATACAGTAATGGTGGTTGGGGATAGAGTGATGGGGGCTGGGGATACAGTGATGGGGGCTGGGGATACAGTAATGGGGGCTGGGGATACAGTGAGGGAGGTTGGGGATACAGTGATGGGGGTTGGGGATACAGTAAGGGAGACTGGGGATACAGTGATGGGGGTTGGGGATACAGTGATGGGTTTGGGGATACAGTGTTGGGGGTTGGGGATACAGTAATGGGGGCTGGGGATACAGTGATGGGGGCTGGGGATACAGTGAGGGAGGTTGGGGATACAGTGAGGAAGGTTGGGGATACAGTGATGGGGGCTGGGGATACAGTGATGGGGGCTGGGGATACAGTGAGGGAGGTTGGGGATACAGTGATGGGGGCTGGGGATACAGTGAGGGAGGTTGGGGATATTGTGATAGGGGCTGGGGATACAGTAATGGTGGTTGGGGATAGAGTGATGGGGGCTGGGGATACAGTGATGGGGGCTGGGGATACAGTAATGGGGGCTGGGGATACAGTGAGGGAGGTTGGGGATACAGTGAGGGTATTTGGGGATACAGTGAGGGAGGTTGGGGATACAGTGATGGGGGCTGGGGATACAGTGAGGGAGGCTGGGGATACAGTGATGGGGGCTGGGGATACAGTGAGGGAGGTTGGGGATACAGTCATAGGGACTGGGGATACAGTGATGGTGGTTGGGGATAGAGTGATGGAGGTTGGGGATACAGTGAGGGAGGTTGGGGATACAGTGAGGGAGGTTGGGGATACAGTGATGGGGGCTGGGGATACAGTGAGGGAGGTTGGGGATATTGTGATAGGGGCTGGGGATACAGTAATGGTGGTTGGGGATAGAGTGATGGGGGCTGGGGATACAGTGATGGGGGCTGGGGATACAGTGATGGGGGCTGGGGATACAGTGAGGGAGGTTGGGATACAGTGAGGGAGGTTGGGGATACAGTGATGGGGGGTGGGGATACAGTGAGGGAGGTTGGGGATACAGTGATAGGGGCTGGGGATACAGTGATGGTGGTTGGGGATAGAGTGATGGAGGTTGGGGATACAGTGAGGGAGGTTGGGGATACAGTGAGGGAGGTTGGGGATACAGTGAGGGAGGTTGGGGATACAGTGATGGGGGCTGGGGATACAGCGAGGGAGGTTGGGGATACAGTGATAGGGGCTGGGGATACAGTGATGGTGGTTGGGGATAGAGTGATGGAGGTTGGGGATACAGTGAGGGAGGTTGGGGATACAGTGAGGGAGGTTGGGGATACAGTGATGGGGGCTGGGGATACAGTGAGGGAGGTTGGGGATACAGTGAGGGAGGTTGGGGATAGAGTGATGGGTCTGGGGATACAGTGAGGGAGGTTGGGGATACAGTGATAGGGGCTGGGGATACAGTGATGGTGGTTGGGGATAGAGTGATGGGGGCTGGGGATTCAGTGAGGGAGGCTGGAGATACAGTGGTGGGGGTTGGGGATACAGTGAGGGAGGCTGGGGATACAGTGATGGGGGCTGGGGATACAGTGAGGGAGGTTGGGGATACAGTCATAGGGACTGGGGATACAGTGATGGTGGTTGGGGATAGAGTGATGGAGGTTGGGGATACAGTGAGGGAGGTTGGGGATACAGTGAGGGAGGTTGGGGATACAGTGATGGGGGCTGGGGATACAGCAAGGGAGGTTGGGGATACAGTGATAGGGGCTGGGGATACAGTGATGGTGGTTGGGGATAGAGTGATGGAGGTTGGGGATACAGTGGGGGAGGTTGGGGATACAGTGAGGGAGGTTGGGGATACAGTGATGGGGGCTGGGGATACAGTGAGGGAGGTTGGGGATACAGTGAGGGAGGTTGGGGATAGAGTGATGGGTCTGGGGATACAGTGAGGGAGGTTGGGGATACAGTGATAGGGGCTGGGGATACAGTGATGGTGGTTGGGGATAGAGTGATGGGGGCTGGGGATTCAGTGAGGGAGGCTGGAGATACAGTGGTGGGGGTTGGGGATACAGTGAGGGAGGCTGGGGATACAGTGATGGGGGCTGGGGAGACAGTGAGGGAGGTTGGGGATACAGTCATAGGGACTGGGGATACAGTGATGGTGGTTGGGGATAGAGTGATGGAGGTTGGGGATACAGTGAGGGAGGTTGGGGATACAGTGAGGGAGGTTGGGGATACAGTGGTGGGGGCTGGGGATACAGTGATGGGGGCTGGGGAGACAGTGAGGGAGGTTGGGATACAGTAGGGGAGGTTGGGGATACAGTGATGGGGGCTGGGGATACAGTGAGGGAGGTTGGGGATATTGTGATGGGGCTGGGGATACAGTAATGGTGGTTGGGGATACAGTGAGGGAGGCTGGGGATACAGTGATGGGGGCTGGGGATACAGTGAGGTAGGTTGGGGATACAGTCATAGGGACTGGGGATACAGTGATGGTGGTTGGGGATAGAGTGATGGAGGTTGGGGATACAGTGAGGGAGGTTGGGGATACAGTGAGGGAGGTTGGGGATACAGTGGTGGGGGCTGGGGATACAGTGATGGGGGCTGGGGAGACAGTGAGGGAGGTTGGGGATACAGTGAGGGAGGTTGGGGATACAGTGATGGGGGCTGGGGATACAGTGAGGGAGGTTGGGGATATTGTGATAGGGGCTGGGGATACAGTAATGGTGGTTGGGGATAGAGTGATGGGGGCTGGGGATACAGTGATGGGGGCTGGGGATACAGTAATGGGGGCTGGGGATACAGTGAGGGAGGTTGGGGATACAGTGAGGGTTTTTGGGGATACTGTGAGGGAGGTTGGGGATACAGTGATGGGGGCTGGGGATACAGTGAGGGAGGCTGGGGATACAGTGATGGGGGCTGGGGATACAGTGAGGGAGGTTGGGGATACAGTCATAGGGACTGGGGGTACAGTGATGGTGGTTGGGGATAGAGTGATGGAGGTTGGGGATACAGTGAGGGAGGTTGGGGATACAGTGATGGGGGCTGGGGATACAGTGAGGGAGGTTGGGGATAAAGTGATAGGGGCTGGGGATACAGTAATGGTGGTTGGGGATAGAGTGATGGGGGCTGGGGATACAGTGATGGGGGCTGGGGATACAGTGATGGGGGCTGGGGATACAGTGAGGGAGGTTGGGATACAGTGAGGGAGGTTGGGGATACAATGATGGGGGGTGGGGATACAGTGAGGGAGGTTGGGGATACAGTGATAGGGGCTGGGGATACAGTGATGGTGGTTGGGGATAGAGTGATGGAGGTTGGGGATACAGTGAGGGAGGTTGGGGATACAGTGAGGGAGGTTGGGGATACAGTGAGGGAGGTTGGGGATACAGTGATGGGGGCTGGGGATACAGCGAGGGAGGTTGGGGATACAGTGATCGGGGCTGGGGATACAGTGATGGTGGTTGGGGATAGAGTGATGGAGGTTGGGGATACAGTGAGGGAGGTTGGGGATACAGTGAGGGAGGTTGGGGATACAGTGAGGGAGGTTGGGGATAGAGTGATGGGTCTGGGGATACAGTGAGGGAGGTTGGGGATACAGTGATAGGGGCTGGGGATACAGTGATGGTGGTTGGGGATAGAGTGATGGAGGTTGGGGATACAGTGATGGGGGCTGGGGATACAGTGAGGGAGGTTGGGGATACAGTGAGGGAGGTTGGGGATAGAGTGATGGGTCTGGGGATACAGTGAGGGAGGTTGGGGATACAGTGATAGGGGCTGGGGATACAGTGATGGTGGTTGGGGATAGAGTGATGGGGGCTGGGGATTCAGTGAGGGAGGCTGGAGATACAGTGATGGGGGCTGGGGATACAGTGAGGGAGGTTGGGGATACAGTCATAGGGACTGGGGATACAGTGATGGTGGTTGGGGATAGAGTGATGGAGGTTGGGGATACAGTGAGGGAGGCTGGGGATACAGTGATGGGGGCTGGGGATACAGTGAGGGAGGTTGGGGATACAGTCATAGGGACTGGGGATACAGTGATGGTGGTTGGGGATAGAGTGATGGAGGTTGGGGATACAGTGAGGGAGGTTGGGGATACAGTGAGGGAGGTTGGGGATACAGTGGTGGGGGCTGGGGATACAGTGATGGGGGCTGGGGAGACAGTGAGGGAGGTTGGGATACAGTAGGGGAGGTTGGGGATACAGTGATGGGGGCTGGGGATACAGTGAGGGAGGTTGGGGATATTGTGATGGGGCTGGGGATACAGTAATGGTGGTTGGGGATACAGTGAGGGAGGCTGGGGATACAGTGATGGGGGCTGGGGATACAGTGAGGGAGGTTGGGGATACAGTCATAGGGACTGGGGATACAGTGATGGAGGTTGGGGATACAGTGGTGGGGGCTGGGGATACAGTGATGGGGGCTGGGGAGACAGTGAGGGAGGTTGGGGATACAGTGAGGGAGGTTGGGGATACAGTGATGGGGGCTGGGGATACAGTGAGGGAGGTTGGGGATAATGTGATAGGGGCTGGGGATACAGTAATGGTGGTTGGGGATAGAGTGATGGGGGCTGGGGATACAGTGATGGGGGCTGGGGATACAGTGATGGGGGCTGGGGATACAGTGAGGGAGGTTGGGATACAGTGAGGGAGGTTGGGGATACAGTGATGGGTGGTGGGGATACAGTGAGGGAGGTTGGGGATACAGTGATAGGGGCTGGGGATACAGTGATAGGGGCTGGGGATAGAGTGATGGTGGTTGGGGATAGAGTGATGGAGGTTGGGGATACAGTGAGGGAGGTTGGGGATACAGTGAGGGAGGTTGGGGATACAGTGATGGGGGCTGGGGATACAGTGAGGGAGGTTGGGGATACAGTGATAGGGGCTGGGGATACAGTGATGGGGGTTGGGGATAGAGTGATGGAGGTTGGGGATACAGTGAGGGAGGTTGGGGATACAGTGAGGGAGGTTGGGGATACAGTGATGGGGGCTGGGGATACAGTGAGGGAGGTTGGGGATACAGTGATAGGGGCTGGGGATACAGTGATGGGGGTTGGGGATAGAGTGATGGAGGTTGGGGATACAGTGAGGGAGGTTGGGGATACAGTGAGGGAGGTTGGGGATAGAGTGATGGGTCTGGGGATACAGTGAGGGAGGTTGGGGATACAGTGACAGGGGCTGGGGATACAGTGTTGGTGGTTGGGGATAGAGTGATGGGGGCTGGGGATTCAGTGAGGGAGGCTGGAGATACAGTGATGGGGGTTGGGGATACAGTGATGGGGGTTGGGGATAGAGTGATGGGGGCTGGGGATACAGTGAGGGAGGCTGGGGATACAGTGAGGGAGGTTGGGGATACAGTGATTGGGGTTGGGGATACAGTAATGGGGGCTGGGGATACAGTGATGTGGGCTGGGGATATAGTGAGGGAGGCTGGGGATACAGTGATGGGGGTTAGGGATAGAGTGATGGGGGCTGGGGATACAGTAATGGGGGCTGGGGATACAGTGAGGGAGGCTGGGGATACAGTGAGGGAGGCTGGGGTTATACTGATGGGGGTTAGGGATAGAGTGATGGGGGCTGGGGATACATTGAGGGAGGCTGGGGATACAGTGAGGGAGGCTGGGGATATAGTGATGGGGCTGGGGATACAGTGAGGGAGGCTGGGGATATAGTGATGGGGGTTAGGGATAGAGTGATGGGGGCTGGGGATACATATGGGGGCTGGGGATACATTGAGGGAGGCTGGGGATACAGTGAGGGAGTCTGGAGACAGGATGTGTGGGGTAGGTTGTGTTTAGCTGACAGCTGTGGCGTGCTCTCTATCAACCTAAACAGCCTCATAATAACATGTCCCATACACGTTGTGAATGAAGTGAACATGTACAGGTTTTGTATAGACTTTTTTGTTCAAGATAGTCCCATGCTTTTAAATGAACCAAGCGGGGGAGAATAGACCTAAAGCCTTTATCTCTCCTCTCCTCTCCTCTCCTCTCCTCTCCTCTCCTCTCCTCTCCTCTCCTCTCCTCTCCTCTCCTCTCCTCTCCTCTCCTCTCCTCTCCTCTCCTGCCCTCCCCTCCCCTCTCCTCTCCTCTCCTCTCCTCTCCTCTCCTCTCCTCTCCTCTCCTGCCCTCCCCTCTCCTCTCCTCTCCTCTCCTGCCATCCCCTCCCCTCTCCTCTCCTCTCCTCCTCCCCTCTCCTCTCCTCTCCTCTCCTGCCATCCCCTCCCCTCTCCTCTCCTCTCCTCTCCTGCCCTCCCCTCTCCTCTCCTCTCCTCTCCTCTCCTGCCCTCCCCTCCCCTCTCCTCTCCTCTCCTCTCCTCTCCTCTCCTCCTCTCCTCTCCTCTCCTGCCCTCCCCTCTCCTCTCCTCTCCTCTCCTGCCCTCCCCTCCCCTCTCCTCTCCTCTCCTCTCCTCCTCTCCTCTCCTCTCCTCTCCTCTCCTCTCCTCTCCTCTGTTGGTATCGCTCTAGACTTTGAGAGGAGGAGAGTAGCTGAAGTCACAGAGCTTCTGCTTTGGTTTAAAGCCACATCTCCACTCGAACACCCACACACAGTGCTGGAGCTGTTTAGAGTGAAAACATTTGTGGGGTTAACAGGGAACGTCAGGGCAACATTTCTTTCAGCGTGAGCAGAAAAATATGAGCAGGCTGTGCTGTTATTCTGCAGTCTTCTGGCACTGCTTTGTTTGGGGAAAAAACACCCCACACTTCAAAATGGCCTGAGACAGATCCTGAGAGCAGCGTGAACCAGAGGAGGGGAGGAGAGAAGGACGGGTTAGTATGTGGGTGTGTGCACTGTCACTCCCTGGCACGTCATCGTTGACCCCCATGATTATAAGGTCAGGGAGCAGGGCAGTGTGTGTGTGTGTGTGTCTGTGTGTTTTTTCGGACCACATGGGTGGAGGTGGCCCGCTTAAAGGGATAGATCACCCACATTAAAAAGCTACCTCATTTAAAGGGATACTTCAGGGTTTTACAAATGTTATGTTTCTGCGTGCAGTTTGACTGAAGTTGCTAACTAGCGTTAGCGCAATTGCTAATTAGCCTTAAAGCTAATGACTGGAAGTCTATAGTAATTTCTAGCATGCTAGTAGATACCATAGACCAGGGTGTCCCAAAGTATTTTGTTTTTTTGCCCTAGCACTGACTACACAGCTGATTAAAAATAATCAACTAATCAAGCTTAGGGGGAAAAAAAACTAAACGTGCGGTCATTGCCAAAACCCTGAAGTATCCCTTTAATGGCTACCTAGACAGTAGTCTGCAGATGTAACATATTCAGTGTTCCAATATGCTTAGCACTTAGTAATAGGAACTTTGGCTCACCTCTGCTTTTCTCATCCTATAGAAAGGTAGGAATGACTAATGTTCTCATTTGTGTGCCCACACAAACATGCACACACGCGCACACACACACACACACACACACACACACACACACACACACACACACACACACACACACACACACACACACACAATGTGTCACTTTTAATTTCCATTCCCCCCCATCCCATCAGCCTTGTAAATGTCTGGAGAGCCCAGTTAAACAAGCTGTAGGAGATTACAAAAGCCAGAAGACTTTCCAGTTCTCTCTTTTCCCCTCTCTCTCTTTCTCACTCTCTCTCTGTCTCTCTCTCTCTCACCCCTCATCCCTCTCCTTCCTCTCCTTTCTTCCTCTCTGCCCTTCACCACTCTCTCCTGCCCTTGAGTTTTCTCTAAGACCATCAACTACAGCAGGATTGAAGTGTGTGTGTGTATGTGTGTGTGTGTGTGTGTGTGTGTGTGTGTGAGAGAGAGACAGGAAGAGAGAGGAGGAGATGAGGTATACTGTTGTAACAAGGCTTGAGGCAAGACTTGAAAAGAAAAGAGAGAGGGGGAAGGGTGGAGGAAGGGTAGAAAGGGGATGGAGGAGTTGAAAATTGATGGAGGGAAAAGCGGACATTTACGGATGAGTGGTGTTTCAGGTAGATTCCTGTGTGACATACAGGCTCTACTGATGCCAAGACACCACACCACAGACCGAGAGAGAGAGAGAGAGAGAGAGAGAGAGATAGAGAGATAGAGAGAGAGAATGAGAGAGTGTGTCTGTGTCCCGCTCACCTGACGATGAAGTCAAACTCGGAGCCTGCTAGCATGAGGACTCCTAGTAGAGTAGAGAAGGCTCCGTCCAAAACCGGAGCAAACATGTGTTCTAACGCCAGCACTGCCCGCCTGTTACGGTCCCCTATCGCTGTGAGGAATGCCTGAAACACACACACTTTACTCAGACAAACAATCTTGTCATTTGGAAAAGCACAATCCACTTTCTGCGTGTGTACGCGTGTATACGTGTGTGTGTGTTTGTTTGTTTGTGTGTGTGTACTCACCAGAGCCACATGGACAGTAAACTCTACTCCGATGCCCACAGAGGCGATGAGGATGACCACAGGAACAGCACTGAGCTTGATCCCTATCAGCCCCATCATACCAAACAGCTCCACGGTCATCAGAGAGAGGACCAGGACCTGAAACAGACAGACCGCAACACCATTAATAACCATTAGTGACCATGTACAGTTCTAACCCAGAGAACGACCCCAGCGTGAACCCAAACAGCTCCTCGGTCATCAGAGACAGAGCCAGGATACAGAGAGTCAGGACCCCCAACATGACCGTTAATGACTGTTCTATTCTATGGTGAGAATAAACAGGAACCCGCCCATCAAGCATGAACTGGTACAGAAAGTACTGAGAGAGACTTAAGTTGAATGTGTGTGCGCGCTCGTGTGTGTGTGTGTGTGTGTGTGTGTGTGTGTGTGTGTGTGTGTGTGTGTGTGTGTGTGTGTGTGTGTGTGTGTGTGTGTGCGTGCGTGCGTGTATGTTTTTGGTTTTACTATCCTTGTCGGGACGAGACAGTAAATCAAGGACAGTAAAACAAGGACAATTCTGCCAATTGGGGACATTTCGCCGGTCCCCAAAAGGAAAAAAGCTATCTTGGGGATAGGAGTTAGGTTTAGGGTTAGGGTTACAATTAGGGGTTAGGTTTAGTGTTACAATTAGGGTTACAATTAGGGGTTAGGTTTAGTGTTACAATCAGGGTTACAATTAGGGGTTAGGTTTAGTGTTACAATCAGGGTTACAATTAGGGGTTAGGTTTAGTGTTACAATCAGGGTTACAATTAGGGGTTAGGTTTAGTGTTACAATCAGGGTTACAATTAGGGTTAGAATTAGGGGTTAGGTTTAGTGTTAGGGTTACAATTAGGGTTAGAATTAGGGGTTAGGTTTCATGTTAGGGTTACAATTAGGGTTAGAATTAGGGGTTAGGTTTCGTGTTAGGGTTAGAATTAGGGTTAGAATTAGGGTTAGAATTAGGGGTTAGGTTTAGTGTTACAATCAGGGTTAGAATTAGGGGTTAGGTTTAGTGTTACAATCAGGGTTACAATTAGGGGTTAGGTTTAGTGTTACAATCAGGGTTAGAATTAGGGGTTAGGTTTAGTGTTACAATCAGGGTTACAATTAGGGGTTAGGTTTAGTGTTACAATCAGGGTTAGAATTAGGGGTTAGGTTTAGTGTTAGGGTTACAATCAGGGTTACAATTAGGGTTAGAATTAGGGGTTAGGTTTAGTGTTAGGGTTACAATTAGGGTTAGAATTAGGGGTTAGGTTTCATGTTAGGGTTACAATTAGGGTTAGAATTAGGGGTTAGGTTTCGTGTTAGGGTTAGAATTAGGGTTAGAATTAGGGGTTAGGTTTAGTGTTACAATCAGGGTTAGAATTAGGGGTTAGGTTTAGTGTTACAATCAGGGTTACAATTAGGGGTTAGGTTTAGTGTTACAATCAGGGTTAGAATTAGGGGTTAGGTTTAGTGTTACAATCAGGGTTAGAATTAGGGGTTAGGTTTAGTGTTAGGGTTACAATTAGAGTTAGAATTAGGGGTTAGGTTTCATGTTAAGGTTACAATTAGGGTTAGAATTAGGGGTTAGGTTTCGTGTTAGGGTTACAATTAGGGTTAGAATTAGGGGAGAGGTTAAAGGTTAGGGGTTTGAGTTTAAGGTTAGGGTTAGGGTTAGGTTAAAGGTTAGGTTTAGGGGTTAGGGAAAATAGGATTTTGAATAAGAATAAATTGTTTGGTCCCCATAAGGATAGTAAAACAAATGTGTGTGTGCTTGTGTGTGTGTGTGTGTGTGTCTGTGTGTGTGTGTGTGTGTGTGTGTGTGTGTGTGTGTGTGTGTGTGTGTGTGTGTGTGTGTGTGTGTGTGTGTGTGTGTGTGTGTGTGTGCGGAGCTCTGTAGATTTGTGATGTGCTATTATCAGTTGACAGGTCTCAGGTTTCAGGGGGCCCCCAGCCCTTTGAAGATGGCTGTGGTGGGTGGAGGATGAAACGCCTGTGTGTGTGTGTGTGTGTGTGTGTGTGTGTGTGTGTGTGTGTGTGTGTGTGTGTGTGTGTGTGTGTGTGTGTGTGTGTGTGTGTGTGTGTGTGTGTGTGTGTGTGTGGCCTTGGGGTAAGGAGGGGGGTGTACGGTAGGATACTGGTGGCCTGGTCTGGACAAAGCAAATGGTTCAACTTGAAGCGATGCCATAACTGGTCCTTCCATCTGTCTTGTAAAGCCAGGGGACGAACACGAGGTCCCCTCGCCCTGCTTTAGAGGGCGCAGGTAGCCCAAACACTGCCTGTCGTAAAAACACCACCAGGTGGAGAGACAGACCAGGACTGTGTGAGTGTGTGTTTATATGTGCGAGTGTATGTGTTTATATATGTGAGTGTATGTGCTTATATGTGTGAGTGTATGTGTTTATATGTGTGAGTGTATGTGTTTATATGTGTTTATATGTGTGAGTGTATGTGTTTATATGTGTGAGTGCATGTGCTTATGTGTTTATATTTGTGAGTGTATGTGTTTATATGTGTTTATATGTGTTAGTGTATGTGTTTATATGTGTGAGTGTATGTGTTTATATGTGTTTATATAAGTTTATATGTGTGAGTGTATGTGTTTATATGTGTTTATATGTGTTAGTGTATGTGTTTATATGTGTTTATATAAGTTTATATGTGTAAGTGTATGTGTTTATATGTGTGAGTGTACGTGTTTATATGTGTTTATATAAGTTTATATGTGTAAGTGTATGTGTTTATATGTGTGAGTGTATGTGTTTATATATGTTTATATGTGTTTATATGTGTTTATATGTGTGAGTGTTTGTGTTTATATGTGTGAGTGTATGTGTTTATATGTGTTTATATGTGTGAGTGCATGTGTTTATATGTGTGAGTGTATGTGTTTATATGTGTGTGTATGTGTTTATGTGTGTGAGTGTATGTGTTTATATGTGTGAGTGTATGTGTTTATGTGTGTGAGTGTATGTGCTCATATGTGTTTATATGTGTGAGTGTATGTGCTTATATGTGTTTATATGTGTGAGTGTATGGATTTCGATGTGTTTATATGTGTGAGTGTATGTGCTTATATGTGTTTATATGTGTGGGTGTATGTGTTTATATGTGTTTATATGTGTGAGTGTATGTGTTTATGTGTGTGAGTGTATGCGTTTATATGTGTGAGTGTATGTGTTTATATGTGTGAGTGTATGTGTTTATACGTGTGAGTGTATGTGCTTATATGTGTGAGTGTATGTGTTTATATGTGTGAGTGTATGGGTTTCTATGTGTGAGTGTATGTGTTTATATGTGTTTATATGTGTGAGTGTATGTGTTTATATGTGTTTATATGTGTGAGTGTATGTGTTTATATGTGTTTATATGTGTGAGTGTATGTGTTTATATGTGTGAGTGTATGTGCTTATATGTGTTTATATGTGTGAGTGTATGTGTTTATATGTGTTTATATGTGTGAGTGTATGTGTTTATATGTGTGAGTGTATGTGTTTATATGTGTTTATATGTGTGAGTGTATGTGTTTATGTGTGTGAGTGTATGTGTTTATATGTGTTTATATGTGTGAGTGTATGTGTTTATATGTGTGAGTGTATGTGTTTATATGTGTGAGTGTATGTGTTTATATGTGTGAGTGTATGTGTTTATATGTGTGAGTGTATGGGTTTCTATGTGTGAGTGTATGGGTTTCTATGTGTTTATATGTGTGAGTGTATGTGTTTATATGTGTTTATATGTGTGAGTGTATGTGTTTATGTGTGTGAGTGTATGTGTTTATATGTGTTTATATGTGTGAGTGTATGTGTTTATATGTGTGAGTGTATGTGCTTATATGTGTGAGTGTATGTGTGAGTGTATGTGTTTATATGTGTGAGTGTATGGGTTTCTATGTGTGAGTGTATGGGTTTCTATGTGTTTATATGTGTGAGTGTATGTGCTTATATGTGTTTATATGTGTGAGTGTATGTGTTTATATGTGTTTATATGTGTTTATATGTGTGAGTGTATGTGTTTATATGTGTGTGTATGTGTTTATATGTGTTTATATGTGTGAGTGCATGTGTTTATATGTGTGAGTGTATGTGTTTATATGTGTGAGTGTATGTGTTTATATGTGTTTATATGTGTGAGTGTATGTGTTTATGTGTGTGAGTGTATGTGCTTATATGTGTTTATATGTGTTTATATGTGTGAGTGTATGTGCTTATATGTGTTTATATGTGTTGATATGTGTGAGTGTATGTGCTTATATGTGTTTATATGTGTGAGTGTATGTGTTTATATGTGTTTATATGTGTTTATATGTGTGAGTGTATGTGTTTATATGTGTGAGTGCATGTGCTTATATGTGTTTATATGTGTTTATATGTGTGAGTGCATGTGTTTATATGTGTGAGTGTATGTGTTTATATGTGTGAGTGTATGTCTTTCTATGTGTTTATATGTGTGAGTGTATGTGTTTCTATGTGTGAGAGTATGTGTTTATATGTGTTTCTATGTGTAAGTGTATGTGTTTATATGTGTTTATATGTGTGAGTGTATGTGTTTATATGTGTGAGTGTATGTGTTTATATGTGTTTCTATGTGTTTATATGTGTTTATATGTGTTTATATGTGTTTCTATGTGTTTCTATGTGTGAGAGTATGTGTTTATATGTGTGAGTGTATGTGTTTCTATGTATAAGTGTATGTGTTTATATGTGTTTTTATGTGTGAGTGTATGTGTTTATATGTGTTTCTATGTGTTTCTATGTGTGAGTGTATGTGTTTATATGTGTTTCTATGTGTTTCTATGTGTGAGTGTATGTGTTTATATGTGTGAGTGTATGTGTTTATATGTGTTTATATGTGTTTCTATGTGTGAGTGTATGTGTTTATATGTGTTTCTATGTGTTTCTATGTGTGAGTGTATGTGTTTATATGTGTGAGTGTATGTGTTTATATGTGTTTCTATGTGTTTCTATGAGTGAGTGTATGTGTTTACATGTGTTTCTATGTGTGAGTGTATGTGTTTATATGTGTTTCTATGTGCGAGTGTATGTGTTTATATGTGTTTATATGTGTGAGTGTATGTGTTTTTATGTGTGAGTGTATGTGTTTCTATGTGTGAGTGTATGTGTTTCTATGTGTGAGTGTATGTGTTTATATCTGTGAGTGTATGTGTTTATATCTGTTAGTGTATGTGTTTATATGTGTGAGTGTATGTGTTTCTATGTGTTTATATCTGTGAGTGTATGTATTTCTATGTGTTTCTATGTGTGAGAGTATGTGTTCGTATGTGTTTCTATGTGTGAGAGTATGTGTTCATATGTGTGTATCCTTGGAAACTCCTACATTACATGGAAAAGGGGGTGTTTTTAAAAAGGAGTGGGAGTCGCCTCGGTAACTTGTGTCCTATCCCCATTTATTTGAAGTCAGTGTTTGGGAGAGACAGAGTAGACTAAACAGCACAAGATAAACACTGGGTCAAGACTGGGCTAAACACACAGCAGCCTGATCTCCTCTCCTCCACACCCCATCTCTCCACTCCTCTCTTCAGCTCCCCCTTTCTCCTCTCCTCCCTTCTCTCTCCTCCACTCCTCCCTGCCCTGCTGCCTCTCCTCTCCACACTCTTACAGCCGCACAGTGCACGGGAGTGAAGTTTCTTTAAACGGACGGATTGGAACATGCTGTATTAAGAGATTGTTTGGAGAGTACCTTTCCATCTTTTAGCTCGGTTTTAGAGGATTTTAATCTTACAGGCTGATGAAATTGACTTCATTCCAAACATACTGATGATGTATAATATCAACACAAATGCTGCCAATATATCCAATGCAAGAAGAATGCGGGTTTCGAATGTGCCTTGTGTGTGCCGGCGTGCGTGCATCGTGTGTGTCTGTGTGTGTACTCACGATGATACCGGCGGTCCAGGGGTTGAGCAGGAAGAGGGCACAGACGAGGAAGGTGCAGGCTAGCACCACGCTGATGGAGAGCAGCAGCCAGTGTCTGAGGCCTACGTACTGCTCCCAGAAGAGGAAGGGGTAGCCGTTGGGGTAGCTGGGCAGGCCCTGACGGCTGTAGTTACTGCAGATGGCCCGCACCGACTCGATGGCCTCCACAAACTGGGGGGTCTCGCGGAGCCCGTTGAGGTAGAAGGGAAACTGTGCGTATTCGATGGGCTCGGCGGCAGGAACTAGAGGGGGGGGGGGGGGGTGATGGTACAGTTCAAACAAGTGCACTATTCGACAGTTCACTTCCACCTCTTTATAGAAATTAATTGGGACTGGCTGGTGGGCAGAGCTGAAGCTTGGCCCCATGAGCCTTGGTGGGGGGCTGGCATGGTGTGTGTGTGTGGGGGGGGGGGGCTGGTAGGAACAGGGCTCCATTCTCTCCAGTCTCAGCCTAATGATAGGCTATCAGCCCCAGACACACAGCAGAGTGTCAGGCCTGACGTTGATCCGCTGTAATTACAACGTCTGAATCACCACCATTACCCCACCCTCTCTCTCACACCCACACACACACAGCCGCACTCAAACATGTAGACACACACTCGTACCTGTCTGTCAAACAGGGAAAGCCTAGACAGCTATGCAGTTGACTATGACACACACCACATTTGATTTGCAGTGACTATTGGAACACTGCCAAAACACATGAAAGGTTCGGACTCACGTAAAATGTTTTGTTTGTTTTGCCTTTATTTAACTAGGAAAGTCAGTTAAGAACAAATTCTTATTCACAATGGCGGCCGACACCGGCCAAACCCGGACGACACTGGGCCAATTGTGCGCCGCCCTATGGGACTCCCAATCACGTCCGGTTGTGATACAGCCTGGATTTGAACCAGGTTGTCTGTAGTGACACCTCTGGCACTGAGATGCAGTGCCTTAGACCGCTGCGCCACTCGGGAGCCCCAAAATATAATTTAATGTGCTCTCTCCTTCCCTTCACCCACCATACCCCACTAAAATATCCATTCCGGATTGTTTTACATGGTATTTTTTTCCAAAAACGTACGTTTGATCGAAACATCCCAAAAATGAGAACCGTAAAGACTCTCTGTGGTGTGTGTGTTCCAGTGGCTGGAGGGTTAGACAGCACCACTTGCTAACATGGTTTGGCCTATTATAATCTCCACTATAAATTTCCATTAGGACTGGGAGTTGGAGGTCTGCCAACGTAGCTCTGCTTCAGGGGGTTCCTGCACAGCCAAGCTTTCTACGCTGCTTAGCCAATCCCATTTACACTCACTGCTTGTTATCCAATCACATCTCCTCCCTGTAATGCACTTCCTGCTTGTTATCCAATCGTCTATCCCACCCAAGCCTTTGCTTGTTAACCAATCCTATTTATGTGTGTGTGTGTGTGTGTGTGTTGTGTGTGTGTGTGTGTGTGTGCACGCACGCGCGTGCATGTTTGTATGTGCGTATGTGTGTAATGCTTAGAGGCATGTGGTGGTAAGAGTTATCGCATTCACCACAGGCACCATTAGAGTACCACAGCGTGCTATTCCCTGCCCCTCAGCACTGCAAACCAAGCCATCACACACACGCACACAGTATACTGTAAACCAGAGATCATCAACTAGATTCAGCCACGGGCCGATTGTTTTCTGGAGCAGATGGTCGGGGGGGCCCGCAACATAATTACAAATAGTTTGTGTACGGCAAATTGACCGCAAGAAGCCTAAACAGATATAATGTTTGACTAAAACATTTATAACTTTAAATCTTGTTTACATTTGTATATGATCGCGTGTCTCTTTATTATGCGTGGGAATCGGCCTACATGGAAACAGATTTCTTAAATGAAAATCTCTTGGAGCTGATTTACTGTTGGTTTTTTTAAAACCGTATTTTATGTCCAAAGATTAAAATTCCCCTCATAATTTGCTTCGAAAACTTGGGAGGCCAAATAAAACACAGTTGGGGAACCCTGCTGTAAACAGTACAACTACCTCAGTTACAACCAGAAAGAAGAGAAGGGTCAGTAACTCCACAGATGGTATTATAAACAGGTATTCTAACATAACCGGCGTACGGAATGGTTGAGCAGGAGAGGTCAAATGGAACGCTCAAGGAGAAATTGCCCACAGAATAGTTAGGACACAAAACATAACAAGTAGTGTCTAAATGCCTTTAGAGGTAACAATCGAGCGTCAACTCTAGAGGTACAAATCTAGCGTCAACTCTACAGGTACAAATCTAGCGTCAACTCTAGAGGTACAAATCTAGCGTCAACTCTAGAGGTACAAATCTAGCGTCAACTCTAGAGGTACAAATCTAGCGTCAACTCTAGAGGTACAAATCTAGCGTTAACTCTAGAGGTACAAATCTAGCGTCAACTCTAGAGGTACAAATCTGGCGTCAACTCTAGAGGTACAAATCTAGCGTCAACTCTAGAGGTACAAATCTAGCGTCAACTCTAGAGGTACAAATCTAGCGTCAACTATAGAGGTACAAATCTAGCGTCAACTCTAGAGGTACAAATCTAGCGTCAACTCTAGAGGTACAAATCTAGCGTCAACTCTAGAGGTACAAATCTAGCGTCAACTCCAGAGGTACAAATCTAGCGTCAACTATAGAGGTACAAATCTAGCGTCAACTATAGAGGTACAAATCTAGCGTCAACGAGAGAAGTAGCTCCTGCACACTTCTTACATTCAGTCCCAATCAGTTTGAATTGAATTGCCAAATCAGTAGGCCAGAGTGCCAAAGAATTATTGAGAGCAAATAATGTATGTCTCATATAACTGGCCGTTGAGAGGCCTTTGTGATAGTGAAGTGTGCTGTGGATTGGTCACTCACTGCTGAGTCGTGTCTCGGGCATGGAGTCTGTGCGGTCGTGGAGCCACTCCGGGGGGTGTGGACGTATGTTGGCCTGCGAGGCTGCGTACGCCACCGGGTCGTTGCTGACCCACGCCGTCAGGTAGATGTAAAACGCCCCCGGGTTGATGATGCCATCCGCATCCACCAAGCGCTGCCTCGTCAGCTAGAGGGGGAGACAAGGAGACAATAGTTCATCATTTGAAAAGAAGGATAGAGGGAAAGGGAAAGAGAGGGGGCGGGAGGACAAGGGAGAAAGGAAGAGAGGAGGTGAGGGATAGTGTGTGTGATATTGATGGTTACAGATATTAGATCTTAATTTGAGCCAGTTTGCTACAGCAGGAAAAAACTCCTGCAGAAACAGGAAATGCGATTTTTTTTTTTTTTTTTTGTAGGGGCTGGTACAGTTTTCATTAGGGCAAATAGTGTCTGGCATTTTAAAGTGGAATTTACAAAATTTAGAAGCCTTTATAAAAACGTGAATATACTTCCTGCTGTGCAGGAAAATTCTCAGCAACAAAATCGTGATCAAATGAAGATCCTACATCTATAGAAACGGACTGGCATTGTAGAAACGATGTTGACCCAAAACTTTGTCTATATGAACTGGCCGCAGAAATCCTGTTTATAACCGTGCGTGAGCATGAGAAAGCGGGCCGGCTTTGAAAAATAAGCGAAAACTATTTCTCCCTCTCTCCTACCCAAAGAAAAGTAAACAGTCAAACACTGGTGCCTTCTGACATTTCCCGTACTTCTCGCTGAACTTCCCAGAATTATTAGGCCTACATGGAAAATGGAAATGTCAAATCAGCTTTCAGGCGGTCAGATGTGCTAGTCTCCTGAGAAAAAAAAAGCATGCAGGTAATGTGTTGGGATCAGGCTTCCTCTCCAACAGAATTAGCCAGGAAAGGCTAGCTCACACAGACCTGATACATCTTCCTACCTCCTAGTCCTCTAAGAGCTAAATAGCTTCCCTCTCTACTTTTTTCTCACATTGCTAACTAATTCCCTATACAGAACTAGCTGGTTACCTCAACTCCACAACAGGGCTGGCTAATAGCTACCCTCCCTGTTGGGGCTATAGCTGGCTCCCTCCCATGTGAGAACGGGAGGCCTTGGTATCTAGCTCCTGAAAGTCACAGCCATTACTGCACACAACTACATCACATCAAACTAGCGAGCTCATTTCTCTTACAACTAACTCTATTCACAAATAGAAGAAGCAAGCTAGCTTCCCGCAGCGCTAACTAGCCCCCTCTCAGGACCCTCTGAGGGCTGTAGCTCCTTCCCCTTTGAGAGCGGGGGGGGGGGGGGGGGGGGCGTAGGTAGCTACCTCCATTTCTGCACACCGCTCTATGTCACTCGCCCTTCTCAGTACAATAAATCCCTCGTTCACAGAGGCAGTGTTAGGGGAGAGGGGGATGAGGGGAAGTCATGGGGGTAGGTAGGGGGAGGTGTGGAGGGGGGAGGGAAAAATTGCTTGAGTTAGTTAGCGTAACAATAAAAAAATTGGCTGGGGTCCCTGTGCGCGTCTGTGTGCAGTTAACCTCGCTGTTAACACTGAAGGAAATGCCACCCAGCAAATGGAGTAGAGCTATAAAAATAACACAGCATCTGTACAAATGTTGCTCGTGCTTGCTGATCCTGACCCCTACGGATACCCAGAATGCCCTGCACCACAGTCGGATCCGGACCGAGAAGAAAAGGGCTCTTGATAGCAGTAGCAAAGGCAGCCTCTCTCTCTCTCTCTCCCACCTTCCCTTGCTTGCTCCCTTCCCCTCTCCTTTCCAACCTCATTTCCCTCTCCTTTCCAACCTCATTTCCCTCTCCTTTCCAACCTCATTTCCCTCTCCTTTCCAACCTCATTTCCCTCTCTCTCTATTTCTCTCACCCTTTTGCCTCTCTTTTTCTTTCCCTATTCCTCTCTTTCCCTCATCCTCTCTCTCCTTTCCTCTCCTCACCTTTTCGTTCTCTCTCTTCTCCTCACCTTTTCGTTCTCTCTCTTCTCCTCCCCTTTTCGTTCTCTCACATCTCCTCACCTTTTCGTTCTCTCTCTTCTCCTCACCTTTTCGTTCTCTCTCTTCTCCTCACTTTTTTGTTCTCTCTCTTCTCCTCACCTTGTTATTCTCTCTCTTCTCCTCACCTTTTCGTTCTCTCTCTTTGCCTCTCTCTCTCTCAGAAACACACACATTGCCAACTTTCATATAATTCCCTTGGCCATAAGGAAGGAATGGCCGTCCAGTGCTGGGAGAAATGTTAGCAGAAAGACATCAAAGGGGAAACGCCTCCCCAGAAAGCTGTGGTGTGGCATATCAAAATAAAACATCTAGCTTTGCAATTTGCCAGGGTTGGAAAATATCTGTTCTTAATTTGACATGGAAAAAAATACAGCTACTACTGTACAGTATACACTTTGACAAAAAAACGTACTCTCTCTCTCACACGCACGCACGCACACACGCACAACCACACGCACACCCACACACACACCCACACACCCACACACACACCCATACACCCACATACACACACCCTCACACACCCATACACACACACACGCGCACGCACGCACACACACACACACACACACGCACACCCACACCCACATGCACACCCACACACACGCACACCCTCGCACACCCATACACCCACCCACACACACACACACACACACACACACACACACACACACAAACACCCTCGCACACCCATACACACACACACGCGCGCGCGTGCGCACACCCACACAGTGTTGACTCAAAGAGATCACGTGCTTCAGCTCCTCTCCACTCATTGAAACGGCAGCAGAGCACAGAGAAAATAAGAAGAGGGACGGGAGGGAAGAGAGAGAGAAGAGCGCGGGAGAGAGGGGAAAATAGAACTTTGAAAGAGAGAGAAAACGGTGAGAGAGAGAGGGAGAGAAAACCTAGAAAGAGAGAGGGAGGGAGAGGAAAAGACAGAAGAGTGAGAGAAAGAGAGAGACGGGGAGAGAGAGAGAGTTGAATTCCAAAGGGCTGTCTTGCATTAAGCAGCAGGATACGCAACCACTGTATGTCTTCAAGCTGTCACGGGAAGCCCATGGAGCACGGCTGGCGGCCCATCGCCCTGCAGCCAGCTCCGGTTCCCTCACAGGCACAGGAAGTGACATCATAGGGCCGCCCGCACACCAGCAGGCCTCCCAGGCCCGGGCTGTTTCGTGATATCTATGCTAGTGGTTTACCAACAACCAACAAAAGGCAAAAACCCATCCAACTAACAGAACAACATCTCTAGCAGACCCACCATTGCGTCGCTGTCTGATGAAAACCTTGTAACTCCATTTTTGCACACATGTTTATTTTTTATTTATTGAAAGCAGTAACTCCTGTCAATGTACTCTGAACATTTCATGATTCAAGAAGCAAGAAAATGTATTCAAAATAGCTTCTGACAATTGTATTTTCATAAATGGTCATTTTTTTCAATTTCCTGAGAAGTTTCTGTTTTTTTTTATATAAGAGGTTTACATCAGACAGCGATGATTTGGGAGATACTGCTAGGCTACACTATTAGCCAGATAGTGGAGGATCTAGGGTACACTTCAATGATTCATCATACACACTCACCAACACACACACGCATCCCTTCAGACTCCAGGGGGCATGATAATGTCATCTATCTTCCTCTGTCTTCCTCTGTTCCTCTTACTATCACACCTAGCCTTAACTAGAAACACTGTGAAAGTGTTCAACTGTATTATCTGATGCTAAAGGGAACACAAACACATGCACACACACCATGGTTAGAGTTGGGTATCTCTAGCCTGTAGCTAGCAGCAAATGGGACAAACGGTTTGAATGAAGAGTTAATAGCTTTTTCAGAGACGGGTTGCAGCCCCGGCGAGGGCTTTAAATTCCTGGGCTTGGTAAAGTCATCAGAGAGCGAGCGAGAGAGAGAGAGAGAGAGAGAGAGAGAGAGAGAGAGAGAGAGAGAGAGAGAGAGAGAGAGCGAGAGAGAGAGCCCTGTTTATAAGCCAGGTGTGGCTTTCCTAGGCCCAGACACAGACCTCGACTCACACGTACACCCACAAAGGACAAAATGGCCTCTGTGTCACTCAGTATCCCATTCTCCAAGGCTTCATCAAATCCAGTGTTGTACAATCCTACTGTACCACTGCGACATTCGAGGACAAGAGATGAGAAGGACAGGATAAGAAGGCCACAGAGCATCATCAAGCATTCAAATAGTTCTGCTTCAGTCAGATAGTGTACTCCTCATTGCCTTTTATGCTCGCTTCGAGGCAAGCAACACTAAAGCATGCACGAGAGCACCAGCTGTTCTGGATGACTCTGCGATAATGCTCTTGGTAGTCGATGTGAACAAAGCCTTTAAACAGGTCAACAAAGCCGCTGGGCCAGATGGATTACCAAGACGTGTACTCAAAGCATGTTCGGACCAACTGTCAAGTGTCTTCACTGACATTTTCAACCTCTCTCTGACCTGGTCTGTAATACCTACATGCCCCCCCCCCCCCCCCCCCCCCACTTCGCCCCCACCTACATGTACAGATTACCTCAACTAGCCTGTACCCCCGCACCCCTCGGTACCGGTGCCCCCTGTATATAGTCTTGTTATTGTTACTCTTATTGTGTTACTTTTTATTATTACTATTTATTTTAGTTTCACGGTAAAGTCTACACTTGTTGTATTCGGCGCATGTGACAAATAAAGTTGGATTTGATTTGAGATAGGGTCATTCAGTATCTTCCCTAGGCAGAGGTTGACAGGCTTGCTTTGTAGTAATCATCAAATAGTCACCTGGTTAGCGTGGGCGACTTACGATCCCACATCCACCTGGTTTAGATAAAGGAGTTTTGATCACACTGTACACCCACCTGGTTTAGATAAAGGAGTTTTGATCATACTGTACACCCACCTGGTTTAGATAAAGGAGTTTTGATCATACTGTACACCCACCTGGTTTAGATAAAGGAGTTTTGATCATACTGTACACCCACCTGGTTTAGATAAAGGAGTTTTGATCATACTGTACACCCACCTGGTTTAGATAAAGGAGTTTTGATCATACTGTACACCCACCTGGTTTAGATAAAGGAGTTTTGATCATACTGTACACCCACCTGGTTTAGATAAAGGAGTTTTGATCATACTGTACACCCACCTGGTTTAGATAAAGGAGTTTTGATCATACTGTACACCCACCTGGTTTAGATAAAGGAGTTTTGATCATACTGTACACCCACCTGGTTTAGATAAAGGAGTTTTGATCATACTGTACACCCACCTAGTTGAAGTGAATGGGTTTTGATCGAAAAACTCACTTTCTTTAATAAATGCGTTGGAGACAAGTCACGGTTGAAGTGAATGGGTTTAGCCTGGGTTTAATAAGTGGGTTTCACCTGGTTGAAGTGAATGGGTTTAGCCTGGGTTTAATAAGTGGGTTTCACCTGGTTGAAGTGAATGGGTTTAGCCTGGTTTTAATAAGTGGGTTTCACCTGGTTGAAGTGAATGGGTTTAGCCTGGTTTTAATAAGTGGGTTTCACCTGGTTGAAGTGAATGGGTTTAGCCTGGTTTTAATAAGTGGGTTTCACCTGGTTGAAGTGAATGGGTTTAGCCTGGTTTTAATAAGTGGGGTTCACCTGGTTGAAGTGAATGGGTTTAGCCTGGGTTTAATAAGTGGGTTTCACCTGGTTGAAGTGAAAAGGGTTTTGCCTGGTAATAGCCCTTGACACTCGTACCCGTTTACAAGTTGAAACTGGCAGATTTGGCCACTGATAAGCGCCTAAATTGGAACGCAGTGGCTGTACAGTAACATGCTATACATGACGTCAGAGCTCTGCGCGTCACACTGCTGTGTGGGTTTTGACTGACAGCCGTTCTGAGCTTGAGCACCACTCGCGACAACAAGTTGCCCACATCCCTCTAGCTCAGGGGTGTCAAAGTCAAATGGACGGAGGGCCAAATAAAAAAATCAGCTACAAGACGAGGGCCGGACTGTTCGAATGTTCATTGAAAAATGTTTAAATGACGCATATAGTCTAGTGAACCTAATTGAACCTACTGAAAACCTAACAAATATATTACAATATGATCAGATAAATAAAGCAATATTTTCTTATGGCTCTGTCAGTAATCTTTAATTTTCAACAGACACAAAAGACAAATTTCCTTTATATAAATATCCCCATAACATGAACATTAAATGAAAGAAACCGGTATTCAAGGCACCATCAGTAGACTATATTTTCTATTTTAGCAAAAGTGGGCTAAATTTACTTCAAAGAAAAAACAATAATAGCAATTTTCTATCATCCACTCAACTGAAATATTTTTAAAATATAATTGGATTGAAATACAAAAAAATAAAGTGCAAAAATCTATTAATCAAAAACAACACTTTGTTTAAGGAGAAGTAACATGCAGTGAAAACAAATATTAAATTTTAACTTTTAAACTTGAACTGAGTAAAAACTCTAAATATGTGATTGCACAGTAATGTTCACTTGTTTGAGGTTGAGGGTGATACTTGGTGGTGTCCCATCTTTTCCACAAGTTCATCAATGTTCGGGGTAAGGCTCTGAGCTGAAGAAATCCTCAGAATTGAGTGGAGGTGTTCAGCAGTAAGTCGACTTCTGTGTGATGTTTTGTTCAGGTTCATCAAAGAAAACAGTTGTTCACACAGGTATGTGCTGCCAAACATAGACAACGTTTGAGCAGCCTGGATGCGCAGCTGGGGCATTGTGCCGGGGAGGAAACGGGCGAACTCCGCAGCACCCACTGCCGCATATTTTGCCCTCAGTGCATCATTGCATTGGAGGTCAATCAACTCCATTTGGAGGTTTGGTGGTGAGCTTTCCACGTCAACAGCAAATGGGTTACCGAGCAGTTCCAACCTGCTTTTTTGTGCTTCAAAGTCAGCAAATCGGCGTCGAAAGTCAGCGGCAAGCATACCTATTTTATCAGCCAACTGTGTGCTCGGGAACGCACTGGTAGAGAGCTTCTCTTTCATGGTCTGGCAGCTGGGAAAGTGGCTCAAATTTTCTTTCCGCATCTGCGTCTCCCACAGAGTCAGTTTGGTTTTAAATGCCTTCACTGTACTGTACATATCAGAGATGACACGATCCCGACCCTGCAGCTGCAAGTTTATTGCATTCAGATGACTCGTAATGTCACACAGAAAAGCCATTTCACACAGAAACATTTCGTCTCGGAGTTGTGTTGTGTCTTTCCCTTTGCTGTCCAAGAACAGACAAATCTCCTCACGAAGCTCGAAACATCTTTGAAGCACCTTTCCCTGGCTTAGCCATCGCACCTCTGTGTGATAAGGCAAATCACCATGCTCCGTTTCTAACTCCGTCAGAAATGCCTTGAACTGGCGGTGATTCAAACCTTTGGCTCTGATAAAGTTAACTGTGCGCGTGATGATGCTCATTACATGCTCCATTTTCAAGGCTTTACCGCACAACGCTTCCTGGTGTATGATACAATGATAAGCTGTCAGCTCACCTGTCGCGTTTTCCTCTTGCATCTTTTCCCGTATCTTCGCCACCAGTCCGCTCCTGTGTCCACACATCGCAGGTGCTCCGTCGGTTGTCAAACCCACGAGTTTTTCCCAAGGCAGCTCCATCTCATTTACACATCTTGACACCTCTTCATACAAATCATGCCCCGTAGTTGTGCCATGCATAGGACGTAAAGCCAAAAACTCCTCTGTCACGCTTAGGTTGGAGTCCACTCCGCGGATGAAAATTGACAACTGGGCAATGTCAGAAATGTCGGTGCTCTCATCCACAGCCAAGGAATATGCAATAAAATCTTTTCCCTTTTTCACAAGCTGCTCTTTTAGATTGATGGACAACTGGTCTACTCTCTCGGCAATGGTGTTTCTGCTCAGACTCACATTTAAAAAGAGTTGCCTTTTTTCTGGGCAAACTTCGTCACAAACTTTAATCATGCAGTTTTTGATGAAATCCCCCTCCGTAAATGGCCGGGCTGATTTAGCGATCTCTTCTGCCAAAATAAAACTGGCCTTGACAGCAGCCTGGCCTTGTGATTTGGCTTTTTTGAACAGAGCCTGTCGAGATTTGAGGCCTCGTTTTAATTCCTCTGCCTTTTGTAGCCTTTGTTCCATGTCCATATTCTTGTTTTTGTCCGCGTGTTTCGTTTCATAATGTCGTCTCAGATTATACTCTTTCAGTACCGCCACACTTTCTCCACACAGAAGACACACAGGTTTTCCAGCTACCTTCGTGAACATATACTCCGACTCCCACCTTGTTTGAAACCCCCGGTTCTCAGTATCCACCTTCCGTTTTGCCATTTTTGATGGGTATCTGAAAGTTAATTTTACTGTGATGCTGACGACTGCTGTGCCAATAAATATTGAAATGAAGCAGCCTACTGCTCGGTGCGTCACCTTTGCATTGTGGGAAATGTAGTATTGGTGCGTGTAAAAGATCTGCGGGCTGCCGGCTTGCTGCGGGCCGGTTCTAATAATAAATCAAGATCATCCCAGGGGCCGTAAAAAACCTTCTTGCGGGCCGGATGTGGCCCGCGGGCCTTGACTCTGACATATGTGCTCTAGCTAATTGAGCAACTTAAAAAAAACATTTACATTTTTTTCTTGTCTGAGTAAGGGAAATGATGGAAAGACGTTGAGGATTATAATAAACACCCGTCCAAACGTGCACTTCACATTTCTATATCATAAAAATCATGTAATATACAGTGTCAGTGTTTATGATCACTATGTTTGATGTACAATTACTAGATGACATGGCATTGTACCCTGGGTTGTCCTGGACAGAATGAGCCTGTGTTTGTTGTATTGTGAAGACAATTTGGCGCGGACCACACAACTGAATGAACTCATGACTCCATTCCATGCTCCCCCAAATCTGCTTCTCTGAATTGCCTTGTGAAAGCCTAACACTGTAAGATCGTATTTTATAATTTAGCTAGTCATGTTGGCCATAGAACAAGCTTTCAAATGATTCCCATTTGACCCAGATTGCGATTTATAATGGACCATTTTTGGATTGTGGGGATGCAGGGATGCAGGGCCGTGTTCCAAACCAAACAACTACAAGTGTGCTTGCTCTAGTTCCTCAAGGGCACAGCTAGGAGAGGTCAAAAAAGCCCTTTGTAGTTGAAGACTCTTCTTTGAGTCATAAAAGTGCATGGAAATAACTTAGGAACTGTGCCCACTTTGGAGAGGTGGGTGGTCACTTTGAAACACCAATTAGACCTTCCACTCAAACCCGTGTCATTGTTTTGTCTTATGTTGCACCTACCCCACATTTTCCAAGAATATTCTTATCATGTTACTGAATGTATCCAGATTAATAATATATTTCATTATCAACAAAATGTGGGAAAAAGTACAGTAAATGTAAAATGCACATAAAATCAACAGTTTAATGTTTGGATTCAGTCTTGTGTCAGGTGAACTGTTGTCTTCTCATTTTACGTCTAATAATATCCCCATAATCTCCAAACTGGTCCATTTTAATTGCTACCATAGTTCTGCATGTGCTCATATTTCTTCTATAAGAAACATTTCAATTGAGCCCTATCCATATAGGCCATTTCCATCGAGTATAAAGGGTTATTAATAGCTGGGTCTCACCTGAATGAAGTGAATGGGTTTAGCCTGGTATTATTAAGTGATTCTCACCTGGTTGAAGTGAATGGGTTTAGCCTGGTATTATTAAGTGACCCTCACCTGGTTAAAGTGAATGGGTTTAGCCTGGTATTATTAAGTGACTCTCACCTGGTTGAAGTGAATGGGTTTAGCCTGGTATTATTAAGTGACTCTCACCTGGTTGAAGTGAATGGGTTTAGCCTGGTATTATTAAGTGACTCTCACCTGGTTGAAGTGAATGGGTTTAGCCTGGTATTATTAAGTGACTCTCACCTGGTTGAAGTGAATGGGTTTAGCCTGGTATTATTAAGTGACTCTCACCTGGTTGAAGTGAATGGGTTTAGCCTGGTATTATTAAGTGACTCTCACCTGGTTGAAGTGAATGGGTTTAGCCTGGTATTATTAAGTGACTCTCACCTGGTTGAAGTGAATGGGTTTAGCCTGGTATTATTAAGTGACTCTCACCTGGTTGAAGTGAATGGGTTTAGCCTGGTATTATTAAGTGACTCTCACCTGGTTGAAGTGAATGGGTTTAGCCTGGTATTATTAAGTGACTCTCACCTGGTTGAAGTGAATGGGTTTAGCCTGGTATTATTAAGTGACTCTCACCTGTTTGAAGTGAATAGGTTTAGCCTGGTATTATTAAGTGACTCTCGCCTGGTTGAAGTGAATGGATTTAGCCTGGTATTATTAAGTGACTCTCACCTGTTTGAAGTGAATGGGTTTAGCCTGGTATTATTAAGCGGGTCTCACCTGGTTGAAGTTGATGGGCTTGTCCCTGCGTCCGGTCTGTACCAGTAGTTTGTAGGCCAGGACCCCGTCGTCTGAACCGTTCCTGTAGCTGCTCTGTGTGATCCGACCCGCCTCCCAGTCCTGATCAAACGCTGCCTGCAGACCTGTAGACACACAACCACAACGCAACCATTTCACAACCATAACATAACCATACGCCACAACACACAAAACAACCATAACATAACCAAACATCATAAACCCCCCCCCCCCCCCCCCCCCCCCCCAAAAAAATAACTATAGCAAAACCATACATCACAGCATACTAAACACAACACCACTTCTCTCTACAAAAAAATGTAGTTGAACACAGAAAACACATGACCACATCAAAAGCATGTTCCACATTCCCCACCAAGACCAACAGACCTCTCAACATGTTCCATTCAAACTGAAAAACAGGACAACACTCTATTTATTTTTAAAAGAAGATCAAAACTCTACCACACATCCAAAACGGGCCATGTTTTCCACAACAACCGGTGGGCACGACCGCATTCTTCAAGAGAACTTCTAAAAGCAGACTACGGTCAAAAGGACCGCAAGGCCTTGACCGCACTCTTCAAACAGCGAACAGAGACAGCGAATCACTCTGTCCCCCGGAGCAGAGCACCACAACGGAACATGAGCAGTAGCCAGACCGTTGAAGAAGTCATTAGGAGCATGACCAGTCGGTTTCTAACGGACACAAACCAAAGCAAAGCACAACAACATGTGAAGTCTCTCTTCCGGGATATCGACATACCTTCCTCGGCGGGGCTCTGGCCTGTGGAGATATTGACTACATATAGACATACAAGACAGTAATTGCCTCTTCTGTAGAAGTCACTCCAATTTCGGTCTCACGGCAACCTCTTTTTGTCTCACAATTACACAGCAAGACCTCGAACCGGACACACACAACAACAACAACGCCAGCAGCGGGTCTCTCTCTCTCCCTCTCTCTCTTCTCTTTCTGTCTGGCTGGGGGTTGCTTAGTGTGCTTGTGTCTGCTTGAACTTGACTCACAGCACAAAGTGCTGAACGTGTTAAATTTCTTCCAAACGGCTTGCGATGTGAGACTAGTAATCCAGGGCCTGTTAAGTCAAATGTGTTTCAGTTTTAGTCCCACACACTGAGTGGGATAATGGTTGTCTAATTACACACATTTCTCCCCCGCGTACTTTATGAGACCTCACTTAAACGCCTTAAAAGACGCTGGTACATGGTACATACTGTGCTGGTTAGTGCATTGTACAAGAGCAGGACAAACTCAGTATCCAACTCCGACAAGCTCTCAGGTAGAACAGGCCGAGAATATACCTCTCCACCTCTGTTTCTTAACTTCTTTCCGTCATGCTCTCTATCGCTACCTCTCAATTTTCTGTGTTTCTCTCCTCTTGGCCTCCTGCACTCCCCTCTCCGTTCCCCCTGGCCGGTAGCCTGTTTCTGGGATAGTGTTTTTGGGTCTCCCCTTGCTCGCTGTCTGGGTCCAATTTGTCCAGCCATCTCACTGAGCAATATTAAACACAGCTCTCCGCAACCCACCCACTCTGCAGCTCCCCGCCCAGCCACGCACGCGCGCCACACGCTACACATTCAAGCACACACATACATACGTGTGTAAAGCGCGGACGCAGATGAACACACGCGGAAATGTACAAGCACGTCAACCCGCGGCGCATCACCAGCGGTGTCCAGCTGTTGTTTACAGGCTTAGGTCTACGTGATTCCTGGTGCTGGAAAACAGCCGCAGCTCATGAGGATGCCTGTAGAACATGACAGCTCAAAAGTGCACGGTGCACGCCTGTGTGTTTGTGTGCAGGTACAGTGCATTCGGAAAGTATTCAGACCCCCTTGACTTAGTCCCACATTTTGTGACGTTACAGCCTTGTTCTGAAATGGATTCAATTGTGTCTTTTTTCTCATTATCAATCTACACACAATAACCCCACATCCTGCAAATATACTCCAAATCAAACAACTGAAATATTACATTTACATAAGTATTCAGACCCTTTACTCAGTACTTTGTTGAAGCCCCTTTGGCAGTGATTATAGCCTCGAGTCTTCTTGGGTATGAATCTGCAAGCTTGGCACACCTGTACTTGGGGAGTTTCTCCCATTCTTCTCTGCAGATCCTCTCAAGCTCTGTCAGCTTCGATGGGGAGCGTCACTGCACAGCTATATTCAGTTCTCTCCAGAGATGTTTGATTGGGTTCAAGTCCGGTCTTTGGCGGGGCCACTCAAGGACATTCAGAGACTTGTCCCAAAGCCACTCTTGTGTTGTCTTGGCTGTGTGTTTAGGATCATTGTCCTGTTGGAAGATGAACCTTCACCCCCAGTCGGAGGTCCTGAGCGCTCTGGAGCAGGTTTTCATCAAGGATCCCTCTGTACTTTGCTCCGTTCATCTTTCCCTCAATCCTGACTAGTCTCCCAGTCCCTGCCGCTGAAAAACATCCCCACAGCATGATGCTGCCACCACTATGCTTCTCTGTAGGGATGGTGCCAGGTTTCCTCCAGATGTGACGCTTGGCATTCAGGCCAAAGAGTTCAATCTTGGTTTCATCAGATCAGAGAATCTTGTTTCTCATGGTCTGAGAGTCTTTTATGTGCCTGTTGGCAAACTCTAAGCGGGTTGTCATGTGACTTTTACTGAGGAGTGGTTTCCGTCTGGCCACTCTACCAATTGAATTTCCCAAGTGGACTCCAATCAAGTTGTAGAAACATCTCAAGGACGATCAATGGAAACAGGATGGACCTGAGCTCAATTTCGAGTCTCATAGGAAAGGGTCTGAATACATACGTATGTAAATAAGGTATTTCTGTTTTTTGTTTTACAATACATTTGAAAACATTTCTAAAAACCCGTTTTTTTATAGGGTATTGTGTGCAGATTGTTAAAATACATTTTAAGAGAGAACTTTTTTTGTAAAATCCATTTTATAATAAGGCTGTAACGTAACAAAACGTGGAAAAAGTGAAGGGGTCTGAATACTTTCCTAATGCACCGTACAGTACATTGTTGTTGTATATGCCTCACCTTGCAGCCAGTCCCTGAAGTAGTGGAGCCACATGAGTGGCAGCTGGCCGTTGTCCTCCCTCAGTACGTAGCGGATCGTGTTGAAGCGACAGTGCAGCTGGTAGAGCAGGGGCTGGGCCTGGGAGTACTCCGCCCGCTGGGTCACCACGTACATGTTGTAGAAGGAGAAGAACTTGAACTGGGCCCCGATGAAGTCGTACTCGCTGGTCTCCCTGGGAACGATGTCGGTCAGCTCCAGCCCGTCCCGTACCCGTGTGGTCCCGTACAGACTGACCCCCAGCAGGACCAGGAACAGCAGGATGACTACCACCTGAAGAGAGGGAGGGACGGAGGGAGGGAGGAGGGGGAGAGGGGGAGATAAGTACACAGCACGCCGAACATGGGTGGCCCTTTACAGACTGAAACCCAACGGCCACAGAAACATCGCACGTTCCAAAGTGAACTAGAGTGGAGTGTTGAGATGGGCCCCGGTCAAAATAAGCGCACTATGTAGGGAACATGGTGCCATTTGGGACGCAGTCAAGAGCACGTAAATACCGCTGGCAGGACCTGCTTTACTCTCCCAGTTATTCACCCATCTCAACACTCCAGCCAGCATAATGTAGTGTCTGTCTGACCACAGACTGAGTCAGTCAGGTCAGGAGGTCAGTTTAAGGGCCCACCCAGGAGAGAAGACAGACCACAGACTGAAAGCCAGGTCTACCCCCGCTGTAAGATATTTGACAACTAGAACGTACTCTAACTTACTACTGAAGCTCTGTGGTTAGATAGGTCTGACTCAGCAGGCTCTGCGAGTTAGCCACCGCTGGGGAGGAACACACAAGTGTGCCCGCAGGCGCGCGCGCGTGCGCACACACACACACACACACACACACACACACACACACACACACACTGACCTTGGTGGTGGGCTGCAGTAGGAAAGGGGCGTAGTGTTTCTCTGCGAAGGAGGCCAGGGTCCATCGGGAGCAGGGGGGCTCCAGACAGCGCAGCCCCAGAGAGGCCTCTCCAAACTGGGACAGCAGATCCCTGGTGGAGCTGGCACTCTCCCCCGACACACACACCCCCTCCCCCGCCTGGGGGGAGACAGGGGGAACGCCAGAGGAGGACGGGGGAGGAGGGAACGGGACTGAGCCGGAACCACGCCCACCGTTGTTGTTGTTCAGGTTGCCGTGACTACTGCTACTCCCACTCCGGCTGTGATGGTTGCTATGGTGGTTGTTGTTGCCATGAACACCGTGACTGGCGTTGGGGTTGTTGGCGGGGCCGGTGGCTGCGGGTGTAAACGGTTGTACGGAGATCTGGGACCTGGGTTCGGCCGTAGTGTAGAAGGCCTGAGTCCTGGGGTCGTACTCTGTCCTCAGCTGGACGGTAGACTGCATGGTGATCTGAGTCTGCTGGGAGAAACCATGGCTGCTGTAGGAGGGAGGGGGGGTGCGGAAGGAGGTAGGAGGGGGGCTGTAGTGACTGCCGTCTGCTCCATCCAGGTAAGCCTGGGGCTCGATCTGGATCACCCTGTTAGCACACGGGCTGGAGAGACACAGACAGACAGAGAGTTAGCACACAGGCTGGGGGACAGACAGACAGAGAGTTAGCACACAGGCTGGGGGATAAACAGACAGACAGAGAGTTAGCACACAGGCTGGGGGACAGACAGACAGACAGAGAGTCAGCACACAGGCTGGGGGACAGACAGACAGACAGACAGACAGACAGACAGAGAGTTAGCACACAGGCTGGGGGACAGACAGACAGACAGACAGACAGACAGACAGAGAGTTAGCACACAGGCTGGGGGACAGACAGACAGAGAGTTAGCACACAGGCTGGGGGATAAACAGACAGACAGAGAGTTAGCACACAGGCTGGGGGACAGACAGACAGACAGAGAGTTAGCACACAGGCTGGGGGACAGACAGACAGACAGACAGACAGACAGACAGAGAGTTAGCACACAGGCTGGGGGACAGACAGACAGACAGAGAGTTAGCACACAGGCTGGGGGACAGACAGACAGACAGAGAGTTAGCACACAGGCTGGGGGACAGACAGACAGACAGACAGAGAGTTAGCACACAGGCTGGGGGACAGACAGACAGACAGAGAGTTAGCACACAGGCTGGGGGACAGACAGACAGACAGAGAGTTAGCACACAGGCTGGGGGACAGACAGACAGACAGACAGACAGACAGAGAGTTAGCACACAGGCTGGGGGACAGACAGACAGCTAGCAGTGGCGCTGGAGATGTTTGGTATATGTGCACGTGTGTACTTCTGGGAGTGTATTGACTGTGTGTTATGGAGCTGAACATGCACAGACAGGCAGGTGATGTTTAACAAAGAGAGAGAAGGATAAACAGACAGACAGAGAGTTAGCACACAGGCTGGGGGACAGACAGACAGAGAGTTAGCACACAGGCTGGGGGACAGACAGACAGAGAGTTAGCACACAGGCTGGGGGACAGACAGACAGACAGACAGAGAGCACACTCTAAACAGTAATTAAAGGATCAGTTAGGGAAGTTGAGGTAGAGATACACTCAGCTGTAATCACATGGAAAAATACGACACACCTTTATGAACCCCGGGGTGGGGAGAGATATACAGTGTGTGTGTGTGTGTGTAGAGTATATGTGTGTGTGTGTGTGTTACCTGTAGAAGCAGCAGAAGATGTCAAAGCGCCGGTCCTCTCTGCGATACAGGTCCATACTGAGGATGGCAGGGAAGATGAGCAGTACCATGGCAAAGTTAAACACCACCACCACCGCAGCCTGGCCAGGGAGAACACACACACACACACACACACACACACACACACACACACACACACACACACACAGGGAACAATTGGTTAACTTATCAGGCTGCCATGAGTTGGGAGGGGGTAGTTTATAGAGTTCCTACAGGGGTCTACACGGAATATGCAAACCAGGCCGACGAAGCGTAGCGCAGTGTCGCTTCTCGTCACAAAAAGGGCGGCTCCTTATAGCGTGCTCGAGGCACTACCGTGTCACGTGAAAACTGTAACGCGTCCTATCATATTTTCCGTGACCGTGGGGGCAGTGTTGTGTCGGCAATGAAGCTTGCTTGCTTCCTTGATCTGATCTATGGGCTATAGGTTATCGCATGAAATCAGCCTATTCTGCATTGATAAGCAAATATAATATCAGCAACTGTTCTAACAATAAACCAAACCACATTATAGCCTTATTAGAATCCAAAAGGTTATTTTGTTTGGAAGTGATAACTAGTCATTTCAGGCTACTGGTAAAAACAGCTACAAGATATGTGCTTTTTCTCCACGACTAAAACATTCTTATTTTTAGCTGATATGGGAGTGAATACATTGAAACAGCATATGAAACTGGGATAATATCGTAGGTTGCACAAGCAAGTATACGAATATTTGCCAGGGCATATTATTTCATTATAAATCGGATTATTTCACAAGGAGATGAGGGAAGCCAATCAACTTCAAAATCACTTAAACGCCCAGATCAAATCAAATCAAAATGTATTGGTCACATGCGCTGAATACAACCTTACAGTGAAATGCTTACTTATGAGCCCTTAACCAACAATGCAAAAAGATTTACTAAATAAACTAAAGTAAAAAGTAACACAATAACATAACAACAAAGGGGCTATACACAGGGGGCACCGGTGCCGAGTCAATGTGCGGGGGTACAGGTTAGTCCAGGTAATGTGTACATGTAGGTAGGGGTAAAGTGACTATGCATATATAATAAACATCATGTAGCAGCAGTGTCAAAACAAAAGTAAACAGTAAACAGTACGGAAGGCTGTTTGATGAATTGTTCAGCAGTCTTATGGCTTGGGGGTAGAAGCTAATAAGGAGCCTTTTGGAACAAGACTTGGCGCTCCGGTACCGATTGCCGTGCGGTAGCAGAGAGAAGAATCTATAACTTGGGTGACTGGAGTCTTTGACATTTTTTTTTGTCTTTCCTCTGACACCGCCTATTATAAAGGTCCTGTATTGCAGGAAGCTTGGCCACGGTGATGTACTGGGCCGTATGCAGTACCCTCTGTAGCGCCTTACGGTCAGGTTGCCGAGCAGTTGCCATACCAGGTGGTGATGCAACCGGTCAGGATGCTCTCGATCTGGGGACCCATGCTGTCTTGGTTTAGTTTGCTGTCTTGGTTTAGTTTGACATGAAATAAGCAGCATATTTTGCATTTATAACCAAACATAATCTTAGCGACTGTTCAAACAATAAACCAAACAACATTGTAGCATTATAGAATCACCCCAAAATGTAAGTGATTATTATTCGAAGTTCAAACTGATAGCCATGTGCTTTTTTCTACTTGAAAAAAAATATTTTTACTGATATGGGAGAAAATACACTGAAACAGCATATCAAATTAGGTTAGTCTTGTAGGTTACACTGGCAAGTATAAGACTATTTGGAGATGTGGGAAGCTAAAAGGCTAGCTAGCTTGCAGTGTTTATCCAATTTGCAAGCAAGGGAAGACAACAAGACAAGACACTCTACAACAAATAAGTAGACAACAAGAAAATCCAAGAATCCACCCAAAAAGGTATTTTGTTTAGAAGTAACAACTAGTGATTACAGGCTATTGTGAAATGGTAGAACCTACTGTAGCCAACTAGCTAGTCATGTACTTTTTTCTCCATGACCAAAACATGAAGTTCTATTTTTAGATGATATGGGACTGAATACGCAAGCAGCTTATCAAATCGGGATAATGGGTTAAGTTATACTAGTATAAGAGTATTTGCCGTGCATATTATTTTATTATAAATCTGATTATTTCACATGGCGATGTGGGGAGCTAAAATGGCTAGCTAGCTAGCTTGTTATGTTTTAGGCTAAAACATAGCCTAAAACCAGCTACTAAGGCTGCCAGCTAGCTACTACTAGCGAGGGAAGGTGCCTCTTCCTTGTTTTCACAAAATAAAGACAAAAATACAAGACTTTGCTTTCGGCTCCTTGTGAATGGGAGTGGGACTGGAGAGAATATCATGTTACAAAAGGTGTCACCTACTCCAAAAATACATTTTTACCTGGCTAAAAGAGAAATAATACAATATCTATTGTTTACAGGAAACTAACTCTGCAAATATAGATGAGGACTCCAGTCACCCAAGTTATAGACTGTTTTCTCTGCACTCGCTGTTTGTTTGTTATCTATGCAGAGTCACTTCGTCCCTACCTACATGTACAGATTACCTCAACTAGCCACCTGTACCCCTGCACACCGACTCGGTACCGGTGCCCCCTGTATATAGCCTCGTTATTGTTATTCTTATTGTGTTACTTTTTATTTTAGTCTACTTGGTAAATATTTTCTTAACTCTTCCTGAACTGCACTGTTGGTTGAGGGCTTGTAAGGAAGCATTTCACGGTAAAGTCTACACTTGTTGTACTCGGCGCATGTGACAAATAAAATTTGATTGGATTTGAGTTGAATGAGTAGGTGTGTCCAAACTTTTGACTGGTACTGTATGTAAAAATGTACATGTAAAACGTCTATGTAAAATGTATGTACTGTATACGCAGCAGAAAAGCTGTAAAACACTACAAAACTTCAAAGATATGTGTCCTCTGAAGAGGAGTGGCGGTGGAAGGGTTAATAAAAAAAGAAGGAAAAAAATAAGAAGGGAAAAAAAGAGTGTGAGTGTGTAAGAGGAGAACATGAGAGAAAATAAAATGAGAGAGAGTGTCGTGTGTAGCTCTTAGAGCCGTAAAGAGTAGAGGGTGGGGTTAGGCTGGGGCTCTGCCCAGAGTACAATCTGGATCCTGTGTAGCTGCCAGACCACTGAACACACACACACACACACACACACACACACACACAGACACAAGCACACACACACACACACACACACAGACACACACTAAGTCCTGTGTGTGTGCCAGGCCACCCAAGGAGACAGAGGCCTGCAGGGCTTGAGGTGATGAACAGGCGCAACGGCTCAGAGACAACACACACCCCTACACACACACACGCACGCACCCAAGAACACACTCTCTCACACACGCGCACACACACACACACACACACACACACACACACACACACACGCGGGTTCTCACTACTGCCAGTTTACAGCAACCCATTCCATCCCACTGTAACCACGCCTTAACACCAACCAGACACACACACACACACACCGCTCCCCCTCTCTCATTCCTTACCTTCCTTACCTCACAAGTCTCAATTCCATGCACAGCACAAGAAAGCGAGAAAGGTAGAGAGAGAAAAGGGAGAGAGAGGCATGAGGGTGAGTTAAGATGGAGGAGGGAGAAAGAACGGAACACATAGATTCCTAGTCTGACCACACAAGCACATCACATTTCTGTTGCTCCCGGCTCCGTAAGGATTTTCCTAATGAAATCAACCTCTAAACACACACAAACACGCCAGGTGTGACCAATGGCTGACCCCAGTAAAGGGACTGGAGCTGCAGTGTGGCTTATCTTCCTCTCTTTGTCTAGCTCAGATCCACACTCTTTTGTTTCTTCCAGACTGAAGGAGGGGAGGAAATGGAGAGATGTGATAAAGAGAGAGAGAGAGAAAAGAGAGACGAATCCCTCTGTTCCAGAGAGGAGTAGACTGGAGGAAGTTGTTAATGCTGATAAAGGCAAGAATGTGCTTTCAGACACATGCACGCACTCCCACGCATGCCTGCACACACACACACACACACACACACACACACACACACACACACACACACACACACACACACACACACACACACACACACACACACACACACACACACACACACACACACCTCCATGTATGGTATTTGTCTGTGATGTGTGTCCTGGTTCTATCAGACCTTTGGGCTAAGTAGAGCATGTTTGACAGACCCCTGTACTAAAGCCATCTGTCCACATATACTAATATCAGAGTGGGGGGTAGGTGAGTGTGTGAGTTGTGTACGTCCAGACATATCTGCGGCGTGGTATGTGTAGCGTGCAGCTGGGATTGTTGTCAGGGCAATGGCACAGGAACTCAACCACCTCTTCCTTGGGTCAGAGGTCAAACAGCAGTGTGTGTGTGTGTGTGTGTCAAGGTATTCCGCCACACGCACAGATGAGAGAGAGTGGAAGCAGACAGATAGACAATACATGTAGATGAGGAGAGAGGATGACTGATCTCTCTAACCCCCAGCATTTTCTGACTGTTTCCTCTGTCACCCCCCCTCCCCCCCTCCCCTCTCCTCTATCTCTTTGTGGTGTGATGACATTACTAATTAATGACAGATCTGAGTTAGGACCCCCCCCCCAACACCCCCACCCTACTCCCCTCTAACCTCGCTCTCTACCTACCTCCCACACTGGTATCACAAGCACACACACACACACATGGATTGGGTTACGTGGACCCAATCGGGACAGATATTGGGCCCACCACTAATCAGATCCCATGGGTCGACTACAACACAACCTTACCGTGAAATGCTTACTTACAAGCCCTTAACCAACAATCCATTTCAAAATATTTACTAAATAAACTAAAGTAAAAAATAAATAAAATAAAAAGTAACACAATAAAATAACAATAACAAGGCTATATACAGGGGGTACCGGTACCGAGTGTGTCACAAGGGGGGTCTAGGGATATTCACTCACTCACTCACTTTCAGTTTGATGAATGAAATCAATAAAAAGAGCCTCGAGAAATCTGGGGCTGATGAACGGACACACACACACACACACACACACACACACACGTACACACACACGTACCTGCAGAGAGAAGGCTCGTAGGGCAGGTATTGGGATGAGGGCTGCCATGAAAAAGGCAGTGAC
>NW_027258658.1:7500-17500 GCF_045791955.1 Oncorhynchus clarkii lewisi | reverse complement strand
ACACACACACACACACAGGACAGAGAGAACATAGGTCAGATACACACACACACACACACACACACACACACACACACACACACACACGACAGAGAGAACATAGGTCAGATACACACACAGGCGCCACAACAGTCCACAGTACATCATCTCTCCATAGGATAGTGCCCTGCGGAGACTGTTACTGGCAGAGGGCAGTGGGGAACATATCCTCCTACATACACAAGTCTGTTAACGATCCCAAAATGCCCAGGTTTTCCAGAAATCCTGGTTGGCAGATCCCAAGGAATCAGGAGGGAATAAGCAGGAAATCCAAGAATCCTCCAACCGGGATTTCTGGAAAACACACACACACATACACACACACACACACACACACACCCATGCCAACTCCCCAGAGGCAATGGAAGCAAAAGGATATTACTATTATGCTACAGTGATCCTGGGCTGACTTTAGCTTGCATTCTGGGTAATGAAAGTGGCAGCAGCTTGTAAAGGTGATGTGGGCAGTAGGCTTGGTGGGTAGTACCACCGTGGGCCGCTCCAGAGATGCCAGGCAGCTAAATGCTCTGCAAGCAGCAGCGGAGACGACCATGACTGGCGGCAGCCTGAACAGCCCCATGGGAGGAGCAGCTATAGAACACACACTGCAGTAGTGGCCGTGCATACTAATGTGAGCACACACAAGCACACAAACACACACACAGGCCCCTAATGACCGGTCCCTGCCAACCAAGCAAAAACACAACCACAAAAACAAACAACGCGCTCTACTCAGTGTGTGTGTGTGTGTGTGTGTGTGTGTGTGTGTGTGTGTGTGTGTGTGTGTGTGTGTGTGTGTGTGTGTGTTCAGAGTAAAGAAAGCGTAAAGCCAACTTTAAACTGCACTTTAATTAGACAACCTCCAGCGCATTTGTAGATTCACAAATAAATGTCCAGTCTTCTCCGAACCCTGCCGGGCAGAAAGTGCTTACTGTGCATTCTGACCTACAGTAAGGATACTACTCAAATGGCACCCTATGTGGTGCACTACCTTTTGACCAGAGCCCTACACGCCCTGGTCAAAAGTTAGTGCACTGTTGTGGGAACAGGGTACCACTTGGGCTGCAGGCTAAATGTTACATGGAGAGAGCACTTTGGTTATGTACACATTTATGTACCCTGGGCCCTCAGACAGCCTACCGTGTGTGTGTGTGTGTGTGTGTGTGTGTGTGTGTTGCAGTGTTGTAAATCTTGCAGTCATTAGCAGATTCCAGTGAAATCTAAGAACTCCAGCTGTTCCTGCTCAAGTCTGGCTGTGCTGCCTGGACACTAGATAGTTACTACACACACACACACTCACAGAGAGACTCTATCGCACAAAGACCCTACTCACACACACTGCCCAATAGATAGAAAGCCTGCACACTCCACCCAACTACCCAAACATTCCTCTCTCTCTCTCTCTCTCTCTCTCTCTCTCTCTCTCTCTCTCTCTCTCTAGCTCTCTCTCTCTCTAGCTCTCTCTCTCTCTAGCTCTCTCTTACCTGAGTAGAGGTCCAGTGCCATTCTTGGTGGTCCCCCCTACAATCAGCTCTTCCTGCCAGTGCATGTACTTCCTGGAGAGGCCATGGCATCCGCCAGTCAGGACGCGAGCCACGTCAAAGGGCTGCAACACAACAACATGGGTATGGGTGTGTGTGTGTGTGTGTGTGTGTGTGTGTGTGTGTGTGTGTGTGTGTGTGTGTGTGTGTACCTTGGTGGTGTTCTTGTTGGGAGCCGTGAGGGGACAGTCGGGGTCTTGGGGGTTGAGACAGGGTCGGTCCATGTAGCCGTGTCCCACGTCAGCCTTCTCCAGCATCTCCTCCCAGCTGTCCACCTGGAACTTCAGAGTCCGCAGCTCCGTCAGGAACTCCTTGGGGTCAAAGTTGGTCCACTGCAGAGGGGGCTTTCCACTGCGGAGGGGGAGGGACACACACCAGAGTGATCAGAATGACCCGATCATACACACACACACACACACACATAGCTAGGCTAGATGAGTTCGTTCCTCACTGCCCTCTCTCTTCTCCCCATCAGCATCAGCATTAACTCTCCCTCTCTCTGGTTCAGATCACATTGTATGTGTTTAACCAGGCTCGGGTCAGTTTCTGGGCCTCCCAACCCATAGTAAAAACCTTTTTTATTGTCGGGGGTAGCAAAGGAAACACACACGCGCAGAGAGAGAGAGAGAGAGAGAGAGAGAGAGAGAGAGAGAGAGAGAGAGAGAGATCTGCTGAATATTACTGTAGTGGGGAACTATTAGACACTGAAGGGCCAGACAATGGTGTGAGGCCCCGAGCTGGAGAGAAATAAATGCCAGCGATGTGCCTGCCAGATACAGCGACACAGCCCAATGTTTCGGGTCGGTTTAATCCAGTTGCATGTCTGTGTTGGGTGTCTATTAGTTGGGGTTGTGTGTGATTGGCAGCCACTAGGAGAGGTGGGTAAACACACCTCCAAATCACAGAATGACACAATCTCCAACATCTCGAAGAACATTCCAGAATCCAACGCTACAGAACCGCCAAAAATGTGGAGATCCGCCCAGTCGGAGGAGCTGATACTAGACGTCTGTCAATAGTCGTGGTTTCCAGATCTACAGGCTGTGATGTGGGTACAATGACGTGTGTTTGTTTTGTGTGTGTGTGTGTGGTGTGTATACTATGTACTCACGGGAGGTAGAACATTCCAGACTGGAGCTTGGCTCCCTCCCAGAAACAGTCCAGGGGCGTGATGATGAGACAGGGGTGCAGCTTTTCAATAATCTGACAGGGGACAGCAGGCACCGTGTTACCGCTGACGCTCCAATCACTACATTGTAACTAGAGGTCGACCGATTATGATTTTCCAGCGCCGATACCGATACCGATTATTGGAGGACCAAAAAAGCCGGTACCGATTAATCGGCCGATTTATAAATAAAAAAAATGTGTTTGTAATAATGACAATTACAACAATACTGAATTAACACTTATTTTAACTTAATATAATACATCAATACAATCAATTTAGCCTCAAGTAGAGAATGAAACATGTTCAATTTGGTTTAAATAATGCAAAAGCAAAGTTTTGGAGAAGAACGTAAAAGTGCAATATGTGCCATGTAAGAAAGCTAACGTTTCACTTCCTTGCTCCGAACATGAGAACATATGAAAGCTGGTGGTTCCTTTTAACATGAGTCTTCAATATTCCCAGTTAAGAAGTTTTAGGTTGTAGTTATTATAGGACTATTTCCCTCTATACCATTTGTATTTCATTAACCTTTGACTATTGGATGTTCTTATAGGCACTTTAGTATTGCCAGTGTAACAGTATAGCCTCCCGTCCCTCTCCTCCCTCCTCCCTGGGCTCGAACCAGCAACACAACGACAACAGCCACCACATCGAAGCAGCGTTACCCATGCAGAGCAAGGGAAACAACCACCCCAAGGCTCAGAGCGAGTGAAGTTTGAAACGCTATTAGCGCGTGCTAACTAGCCAGCCATTTCACTTCGGTCACACCAGCCTCATCTCGGGAGTTGATAGGTTTGAAGTCATAAACAGCGCAATGCTTGACGCACAACGAAGAGCTGCTGGCAAAACGCACGAAAGTGCTGTTTGAATGAATGTTTACCCGCCTGCTTCTGCCTACCACCGCTCAGTCAGATACTTAGATACTTGTACGTTTGTATGCTCAGTCAGATTGTTTGCAACGCAGGACACGCTAGATAATGTCTAGTAATACCATCAACCATGTGTAGTTAACTAGTGATTATGATTGATTTGGTTTTTTATAAGATACGTTTAATGCTAGCTAGCAACTTATCTTGGCTTACTGCATTTGCGTAACAGGCAGTCTCCTTGTGGAGTGCAACGAGAGAGAGGCAGGTCGTTATTGCGTTGGACTAGTTAACTGTAAGGTAGCAAGATTGGATCACCCGAGCTGACAAGGTGAAAATCTGTCTTTCTGCCCCTGAACAAGGCAGTTAACCCACCGTTCCTAGGCCGTCATTGAAAATAAGAATGTGTTCTTAACTGACTTGCCTAGTTAAATAAATATTAAATAAAGGTGTATTATTATTATTTTTTTATATAAAACGGCAAATCGACCAAAAATACCGATTTCCGATTGTTATGAAAACTTGAAATCGGCCCTAATTAATCGGCCATTCCGATTAATCGGTCGACCTCACATTATAGTACCCTCAGATCATAGTAACATCACATTATAGTAACATCACATTATTCATTCTGAATGGTCTGACAGGGGACAGCAGGCACCGTGTTACCACTGACGCTCTACCACTATGAACCACGCTCTACCCCTCTGTATACGAGGCAGTGTTTGGTGTAGAAAGAGAGAGACAAACTCAGCTCACTCATGCTTACCTGGTCCATAAAATGAGCTTCGGTAACAAGTTCTCCTGATTTGTAGCATAAATGTTCCAATTTCCATTGTCTGAAAAGACAAAATATAATTTACCACAGCAGGTTCAGACCGATCGAAAAACATAATTTGTGTGTGTGTGTGTGTGTGTGTGTGTCACCTGTTAAAGAGGTAAACGTGCACTCGGCTGGCCCTGATAGCTGAATCCAGGTGCTGTTGCAGCGCCTCCACAGTGAGCACGTTGGCGCCCTCCTGCCGCGGCGTCTGGATCATCAGCTGGGGACTGAACATGGCCTCCTCGCCCATCTTCTGACGCGTGTACTTCAGCTCCTGATTCACCCTGCCGCCCACTGCACACCAGAGGAGACACACACACACACACACACACACACACGCGCGCGTTCAGTCTGATATTATATGACATACACAGCTTCCCGAACCTGGTTGGATTTCGAACACGTATATTCCACTTTCTGTAACAACGAATACAGTGGTAAGAAAGGAGGGAGACACTCCCTCCCTCCCTCCCTCCCTCCCTCCCTCCCTCCCTCCCTCCCTCCCTCCCTCCCTCCCTCCCTCCCTCCCTCCCTCCCTCTCTCACTTTGTGGCGTGGTGAGGCTAAGCCCTGTGCGTGAGCTCCCAGCCCCTCCAGCTACAAAAGCAGCCTTATGGTAGGGCCGTGGCGGTCTTGGAATGTGAGGTTAAGGTAACTGGCCGGGCCAATGCACACGGTCACCGAGGTAACCGTTTAGGGGGGGTCAAAAAAGGGACGTCATAATTCTGTTTGTACACTTGTTTACATGGACATGCTTCTAAATAAAACCGATTTGAAACAAGCCATTACACTTCGTTATTACCATGGCATTTCGTTATTATTACTCAGGTCATTACTTATATTCATCAACAAATGAAGAAATGCCAGGTTGGATGGGATCTGTTACATTTTCAAAGAGTCAAAATACAAAGAAATGCCGACTTTGTCCTTGACTGTTGGCTTTTCTACATACATATTTTTAAAATCCTATTTTGAAGCACAAACAAACAAAGTCCGATGGGTTTTCTCCCACTTTTCCCGAAATATTCGTGTAACGTCATAAACCGTGCTGCTGCGGCCATTCGATGGCACTGACATGTTTTCTTCAAAGAGAGGACGCCGTAACGAGAGATATACTGTAGCCCAAGCTATCGAAAATATGAAATCGTGACAGGAGTGTTTGATTCTCATTAAAGAGATGGAGTCCAGACAGGCTACTTTAGGAAACTTTCTGAGCGGACGTATAGACCAATAGAGAGAATCAGCCAGCTCTCACATGCACGTAAAAGCAGCTGCCAATCAAAACCACCAGCGTGTCAGACACAGGAGCAAACATTTCTCCTTTCCTTAAAACGTATAACAAAATCTAGGCCTACCTTACACTCTTAGAAAAAAGGGTGCTATCTAGAACCTAAAATGGTTCTTCGGCTGTCCCAATGGGAGAACACTTTGAAGAACCCTTTTGGTTCCAAGTAGAACCTTTTTAGGTTCCATGTAGGACTCTTTCCACAAAGGATTCTACATGGAACCCAAAAAGGTTCTCCGTGGAACCAAAAAGAGTTCTTCCTGGAACCAAAAAGGGTTCTCCTATGGGGACAGCCGAAGAACCTTTTTGGAAACGTTTTTTTTAAGAATGTAGGCTTTCCGAAAGTAGGCTATAAGATAATTAATTGACAAGGAAAGTACGAAGGGGACAGCTTCGCTATCACATGACGATGAAATTGACAATCATTCAAATCAAAACCAATACACGCAACATGCCCATAGCCTATTTATCAGCTATGCTGATTATCGAGGGGGAGAGTGTTGGAAAGATTTTTCAAATACTGTGATGAACTATTATAATTTGAATGGATGTAAAAAAACATATATATATATATATATATATATATATATATATATAAATGTAAACATTACTTTTTTGACTTACTGTGCGAGGTGAACAAACATTTTCTACCTCCCAAGCCCTCCAATCCTGCTGGCCACTCCCTCAGTCTCTACCTCCCAAGCCCTCCAATCCTGCTGGCCACTGCCTCAGTCTCTACCTCCCAAGCCCTCCAATCCTGCTGGTCACTCCCTCAGTCTCTACCCCACAAAGCCCTCCAGCCCTGCTGGCCACTCCCTCAGTCTCTACCCCACAAAGCCCTCCAGCCCTGCTGGCCACTCCCTCAGTCTCTACCTCCCAAGCCCTCCAATCCTGCTGGCCACTCCCTCAGTCTCTACCTCACAAAACCCTCCAATCCTGCTGGCCACTCCCTCAGTCTCTACCTCACAAAGCCCTCCAGCCCTGCTGGCCACTCCCTCAGTCTATACCTCACAAAGCCCTCCAGCCCTGCTGGCCACTCCCTCAGTCTCTACCTCCCAAAGCCCTCCAACACGGCTGGCCACTCCTTCAGTCTCTACCTCCCAAAACCCTCCAATCCTGCTGGCCACTCCCTCAGTCTCTAGTCTCTACCTCCCAAAACCCTCCAATCCTGCTGGCCACTGCCTCAGTCTCTACCTCCCAAAACCCTCGAAACCTGCTGGCCACTGTCTCAGTCTCTACCTCCCAAAACCCTCCAATCCTGCTGGCCACTCCCTCAGTCACTCCATCCCATAACCCTCCAATCCTGCTGGCCACTGTCTCAGTCTACCTCCCAAAACCCTCCAATCCTGCTGGCCACTGCCCCAGTCACTCCATCCCATAACCCTCCAATCCTGCTGGCTTCTGTCTCAGTCTCTACCTCCCAAAACCCTCCAATCCCGCTGGCCACTGCCTCAGTCTCTACCTCCCAAACCCTCCAATCCTGCTGGCCACTGCCTCAGTCTCTATCTCCCAAAACCCTCCAATCCTGCTGGCCACTGCCTCAGTCACTCCATCCCATAACCCTCCAATCCTGCTGGCTTCTGTCTCAGTCTCTACCTCCTAAAACCCTCCAATCCCGCTGGCCACTGCCTCAGTCTCTACCTCCCAAACCCTCCAATCCTGCTGGCCACTGCCTCAGTCTCTATCTCCCAAAACCCTCCAATCCTGCTGGCCACTGCCTCAGTCACTCCATCCCATAACCCTCCAATCCTGCTGGCTTCTGTCTCAGTCTCTACCTCCTAAAACCCTCCAATCCCGCTGGCCACTGCCTCAGTCTCTACCTCCCAAACCCTCCAATCCTGCTGGCAACTGCCTCAGTCTCTATCTCCCGAAACCCTCCAATCCTGCTGGCCACTGCCTCAGTCTCTCCCTCCCAAAACCCTCCAATCCTGCTGGCTACTGCCTCAGTCTCTCCCTCCCAAAACCCTCCAATCCTGCTGGCCACTGCCTCAGTCTCTCCCTCCCAAAACCCTCCAATCCTGCTGGCCACTGCCTCAGTCTCTCCCTCCCAAAACCCTCCAATCCTGCTGGCCACTGCCTCCGTCTCTCCTTCCAAAAACCCTCCAATCCTGCTGGCCACTGCCTCAGTCTCTCCCTCCCAAAACCCTCCAATCCTGCTGGCCACTGCCTCAGTCTCTCCCTCCCAAAACCCTCCAATCCTGCTGGCCACTGCCTCAGTCTCTACCTCCCAAAAACCCTCCAATCCTGCTGGCCACTGCCTCAGTCTCTACCTCCCAAAACCCTCCAATCCTGCAGGCCACTGCCTCAGTCTCTCCCTCCCAAAACCCTCCAATCCTGCTGGCCACTGCCTCAGTCTCTCCCTCCCAGAACCCTCCAATCCTGCTGGCCACTGCCTCAGTCTCTCCCTCCCAAAACCCTCTTATCCTGCTGGCCACTGTCTCAGTCTCTCCCTCCCAGAACCCTCCAATCCTGCTGGACACTGCCTCAGTCTCTCCCTCCCAGAACCCTCCAATCCTGCTGGCCACTGCCTCAGTCTCTCCCTCCCAAAACCCTCTTATCCTGCTGGCCACTGCCTCAGTCTCTCCCTCCCAGAACCCTCCAATCCTGCTGGCCACTGCCTCAGTCTCTCCCTCCCACTGCCTCCATCTCTGCCTCATCGGGTGTCATTTTCTGTTCATTTCCCAATGACTCAACATGTTGAACTGCCACACGTTTGTCGATACGCAGCAGGTGATCTGCCGTGCACGGCCGAGGTTCGCGTTGATCTGCCTTGTCCTTATAACCTGTTTAAAGACATAATCCGTATTTGATGAAACTGACACATCTGTTTGGGACAACAAAGAAGGTACTTCAACAAACACTGTTATTTTCCCCTCGGACATCATTTCTGGACCCTCCTCTCCTCCGTTTCATCAACACAACCAAAACAATAACAAAGGCTGAGCTGGTGAGGTTGACACACAGAGCATTTCTACTCTACTGAGTCATTGCCACAGACCATCTCTGCTCACCACTGACCATTGTCAGACTAACATGATGCAGAATGTCAAGACAGGTCGCTATTCCAACAGCCATGTCACATCGTTGCCTATCACACACAGACACACACACACACACACACACACACACACACGCACGCACGCGCTCAAGGCTCTGTGAGAGAACCGAGCTGAAAAATCTGTTTGAAAATCTGTTATGTTTTATATGCTCTAATTCGATTGCTCGACTACAATTCATGAAACAGGAAACAGGCATAGGCGGAATATTTTCAGCCTATTGTAATCGTATTAAAGTTGAACATAAGCATGCTATTCGGTCCAGGGCCAGACCACCCAGGCAGACCAGAGAGCAACGTGGAGGGAGGGGGCCATGTCTGTGTGTATTAGGGAAACGCACTTGATTCCCCCCCCCCCCCCCCCCCCTCCGACCCAAACACAGCGCTCCCATCCGATCCGGGTCGAGTGCGTGTTTAGAATCGACATCATTAATAGCAGGCCTGAGTTAACCAGAGACGGACAGAAACATGCTTTCTCCTGCTCTCGCCGCTCCCCCACATCTACCACGACCCACACACACAGGCCAGCATGGAACTGATTTACAACTCATGGAACTGTGTGTGTGTGTGTCCTGTCCAAAAACAGCCCCCTAGACCGTAGGCACTAGTGTAGAGCTTAGAGGATTTGATGGGTGTAAGCTATGTGTTACACCTCTCTACCTTTCCCTCTGAATTTCCTCCATATTGCTTGCAACTATCCAGTCCTCTCAGAGTCTGCTTTAGGGTGTAGGGTGTAGGGTGTAGGGGGCTAATGGGGTTATTTCTGGACGGGACAAGGCCAATGTCATGAGAGTCAATGTCACTACACACAACAATGCACCACGCAACACTATACTCGAGGACACACAGAGCATGTACAAGCTTTCAAAGTGCACTAACAAGCCTGGCTAGCACTTGACAATGTTCTTATTACCATGTAATGATTTGTGTGGGTACTGTGTAAGTATTGTGATATACTCACGGTTATACTGCCCTTTCAGCAGTAACCTTAGTCCTAAGTGCAGTACAGCAACAAACAACTGCAGTACTTGTTATACCACTCTTGAATTATGATACAGTTATAAGTCAAGTGTTGCTTCAGTCTGCTAGGAGTCACAGTAAGGATGAGAACAAACTGACCAATCAGAATGGTGCAGAGGAAAAACACTCCTCGTCCAATGTTCTGAACACATTCCAAGCCCACCCAATCTTCTGGAGTTTACAACGACGACTTGAGGGTAG
>NW_027258658.1:0-5000 GCF_045791955.1 Oncorhynchus clarkii lewisi | reverse complement strand
ATAGACAAAACAGCACACATCCGCTAATTCCAACGCAACGAGGTAAAGTGTGTGTGTGTGTGTCACTGTGTTCGCGCCTTCAGTGGGGGCATTTCGTTTGTTGTATAACATTAACCCCTGTTGTGTGTGTGTGTCCCGTCCTATTCTCAAACTGGGGGGAGAGAAGAAACCCAGAGAAGGGGAGAGGAGAGGGGGACAGAGTGGGTAAAAGGGGGGAGAAGTGGATTCTAAGGAACTGACATCACACCCCACCCCTCCACTTCTCCCCTTCTTTTCTACCTCTCTTACCTCGGAGGTCTTGTCTCTCTCTCTCTCCCTCTCTCTCCATTCAAGCAGGACACTGGCTTCTGATTGGCTTGTCTCATGGAGGCTGCATGGGGCTCAATACAATAGGCCTGCCCCCTCACCCCTGCCCACCCCTCCAACCCACACTACAACATAAGAACAACCCCTTGCAAACTCAAACCCATATCCTGACATCACAGCAGCCGGAGTGGTTGGGGGGGAGGGGGTTAAGGCTGGAAGTAGGGTGGCAGAGTGTGTGTGTGGGTGGGTGTGTGCGTGTTTGCAGGGGGTGGGGGGGGGGGTCGGGCAGGATTAGCTGGATTAGGGCTCTCTCAGCCAAACCCCCTGTAGTGACATGGAAGTCTCTAGAACCAGGTCACCTCACTGCCACCGACCCACCAGCGACCCTGACACACCCACAGCCCCATACCCTCCAGATCATCGTCTGTAGCCCATCTGTCTGTCTGTCTGTCTCTCTCCCGGTTTCTCCCTGTCTCTCTCCCTGTCTGTCTCCCTGTCTGTCTCCCTGTCTCTCTCCCTCCCTCCCTGTCTGTCTGTCTCCCTGTCTCTCTCCCGGTTTCTCCCTGTCTCTCTCCCTGTCTGTCTGTTTCTCTCCCGGTTTCTCCCTGTCTCTCCCCCTGTCTGTCCCCCTGTCTGTCCCCCTGTCTGTCCCCCTGTCTGTCCCCCTGTCTGTCTGTCTGTCTGTCTGTCTGTCTGTCTGTCTGTCTCTCTCTCTCCCTGTCTCTCCCCCTGTCTGTCTGTCTGTCTGTCTGTCTGTCTGTCTGTCTGTCTGTCTGTCTGCCTGTCCGTCCGTCTGTCTGTCTGTCTGTCTGTCTCTCTCTCTCCCGGTTTCTCCCTGTCTGTCTGTCTCCCTGTCTCTCTCCCGGTTTCTCCCTGTCTCTCTCCCTGTCTGTCTGTCTGTCTGTCTCTCTCCCGGTTTCTCCCTGTCTCTCCCCCTGTCTGTCTCTCTTCCTGTTTCTGCCTGTCTGTCTATCATATTACCTTGCTCTGTCTATCTCAGCAGTTCCCAACTTTATCAACTCTGGGGACCACCAAATCACCATCTTAAGCTCTTGAGGACCCCCCATTCGCGGAGTCTCCGAATTCTTTGGACATAAAATATCTCTGTGGTCAAATTTAGTCAATTCTGTTTGTCTCTCTGTCTCTCTTCTTCTCTCTGTCTGTCTATCTGTCTCTCTTCTTCTCTCTGTCTGTCTATCTGTCTCTCTTCCTCTCTTTGTCTGTCTCTCTGTCTCTCTTCCTCTCTCTGTTTGTCTCTCTGTCTCTCGTCTTCTCTCTGTCTGTCTATCTGTCTCTCTTCCTCTCTCTGTTTGTCTCTCTGTCTCTCGTCTTCTCTCTGTCTGTCTATCTGTCTCTCTTCTTCTCTCTGTCTGTCTATCTGTCTCTCTTCCTCTCTCTGTCTGTCTATCTGTCTCTCTTCCTCTCTCTCTGTCTCTCTTCCTCTCTTGCTGTCTGTCTCTCTTCTTCTCGTTGTTTGTCTATCTGTCTCTCTTCCTCTCTCTCTGTCTCTCTTCCTCTCTTTCTGTCTGTCTATCTGTCTCTCTTCCTCTCTGTCTGTCTGCCTGTCTGTCTATCTGCCTCTCTTCCTCTCTCTCTGTCTGTCTATCTGTCTCTCTTCCTCTCTTGCTGTCTGTCTATCTGTCTCTCTTCTTCTCTTTGTTTGTCTATCTGTCTCTTTTCCTCTCTCTCTGTCTCTCTTCCTCTCTGTCTCTCTTCCTCTCTCTCTGTCTGTCTATCTGTCTCTCTTCCTCTCTCTCTGTCTGTCAATCTGTCTCTCTTCCCCTCTCTCTGTCTGTCAATCTGTCTCTCTTTCCCCTCTCTCTGTCTGTCTTGCCAAAGCAAGTGAAGCAGACTCTCTTCCTCTCTCTCTGTCTATCTGTCTCTCTTCCTCTCTCTCTGTCTGGCTATCTGTCTCTCTTCCCCTCTCTCTGTCTGTCTATCTGTCTCTCTTCCCCACTCTCTGTCTGTCTATCTGTCTCTCTTCCCCACTCTCTGTCTGTCTTGCCAAAGCAAGTGAAGCAGACTCTCTTCCTCTCTCTCTGTCTATCTGTCTCTCTTCCTCTCTCTCTGTCTGTCTATCTGTCTCTTTCTCTCTCTCTGTCTGTCTATCTGTCTCTCTTCCTTTCTCTGTCTATCTGACTCTCTTCCTCTCTCTCTGTCTATCTGTCTCTCTTTCTCGCTCTCTGTCTGTCTATCTCTCTGTCTTTCTCGCTCTCTGTCTGTCTATCTGTCTCTCTTTCTCTCTCGCTGTCTGTCTATCTGTCTCTCTCACTATTTTATTTTTTCTTTCCCACATGTTTGTCATCTGACAGACTCCCACCTGATGCTGCTGTCAATCAACCAGGAAGTATTTGATCCTTACAGGACACGGGTCAGAGTTCAACTGTCCCATCAACTCACCCTCCAGCCTTCCCTCATACCCACTCCAACCGCACCTCACCCTCCAGCCTTCCCTTATACCCAGTCCCACCTCACCTCACCCTCCAGTCTTCCCTCATAACCAGTTCCACCGCACCTCACCCACCAGCCTTCCCTCATACCCAGTCACACCTCACCTCACCCTCCAGCCTTCCCTCATACCCAGTCCAATTTCACCTCACATCACCCTCCACAGTCTTCCCTCATACCCAGTTCCACCTCACCTCACCCACCAGCCTTCCCTCAAACCTAGTCCCACCTCACCTCACCCTCCAGCCTTCCCTCATTCCCAGTCCAATTTCACCTCACATCACCCTCCACAGTCTTCCCTCATACCCAGTTCCACCTCACCTCACCCACCAGCCTTCCCTCAAACCTAGTCCCATCTCACCTCACCCTTCAGTCTTCCCTCATACCCAGTTACACCTAAGCTCATGGGCTAGCTAAGCTTATGGGCTAGCTAAACTCGTGGGCTAGCTAAACTCGTGGGCTAGCTAAGCTCATGGTCTAGCTAAGCATATGGGCTAGCTAAACTCGTGGGCTAGCGAAGCTTATGGGCTAGCTAAGCTTATGGGCTAGCTAAGCTCATGGGCTAGCGAAGCTTATGGGCTAGCTAAGCTTATGGGCTAGCTAAGCTTATGGGCTAGCTAAGCTTATGGGCTAGCGAAGCTTATGGGCTAGCAAAGCTTATGGGCTAGCAAAGCTTATGGGCTAGCGAAGCTTATGGGCTAGCGAAGCTTATGGGCTAGCGAAGCTCATGGGCTAGCTAAGCTTATGGGCTAGCTAAGCTTATGGGCTAGCTAAGCTTATGGGCTAGCTAAACTCATGGGCTAGCTAAGCTTATGGGCTAGCGAAGCTTATGACGTGGTCATGTTAAGTAACTGCACATGCGTAATACAACATTCCCTTTGAGATCAAGTTGTTTTGGAGGAAAGAGTTTTGCACGTCTCTAATCATGACACATTCAGTTACCTGAAAGTGTGGTTTGAAATGAGGTGTTTTTCTTTCATTCCAACAGTAAATGGCTACTATGGGAAAGTCTGCCACCTCTGCTTAGAGAAGCAGCATTGCTGTACAGGCCAAGGTACCAATATGAGCTGAGAGCTGAGACCCTATCTGACCTGCAAAAGCTCTCACCTCCCTCTCTTCTACTGCTTTCAGAGGGAAGCAGAGGAGGGTGGGGGCGTGTGAGGTGAGTAATGCAGAGGGGAGAGAGTTGGAGAAACAGGGGGAGAGAGATAAAGCTACCGACACATAGTGGGAGAGAGAGAGAGAGAGAGAGAGAGAGAGAGAGAGAGAGAGAGAGAGAGAGAGAGAGAGAGAGCGATCGACAACGAAGGAGAGGGGGGCTCTGACCCGCAGCTGTAGCACAATACCCCCGAGCCGCCCGCCCCTCCCCCGACCCCTGACACAAATGTGACACCCCAGCTGCCAGTGCCTGCTCCCCCCACCCCAACATTACCATATGTATGGCCCCTGCTCTCATAATTATGCTAATCACCTGTCCAGCCCTGCAGCCCCTCCAATGGGTGTATTTAGCAGTCGGCTAGCTCCCAATGCAGCCTTCCCTGGGCCCGAGGTGTACATTCACACACTCACGCAGCCCTCAATGGGCAGATTCTTCCACATTACTGCCTGCATTCAGCTCCCTCTCCCCTGAAGAAACCCTATTCAAGTCCACTGGATTTGAGTGAGGAAAGAAGAAGAAATAAGGCGAGGAAAGTGTGTGTGTGTGTGTGTGTGTGTGTGTGTGTGTGTGTGTGTGTGTGTGTGTGTGTGTGTGTGTACGTTCCACCCAAAATACTCAAGAGGTCGAGCTAAATGATATATCAATTGGTGTGAGAGAAGAAAAGCGAGCTAGAGATAATATTTTTTGAATTTTGAGATGGAAGGTGGAATAATACTGCCTTTCTTTGTCACACACACGTACACCTGTACACACACACACACACACACACACACACACACACACACACACACACACACACACACACACACACACACAAGATGTGTTTCTCTATCTAATGCAGAAGAATGAGCTCCCCAGCACACATTAAAAAACAGCCTGATCACGAGAAATAGACAGAGATTCTGGACGTGTGAAAACAGCCTGATCACTAGAAATAGACAGAGATTCTGGACGTGTGAAAACAGCCTGATCACGAGAAATAGACAGAGATTCTGGACGTGTGAAAACAGCCTGATCACTAGAAATAGACAGAGATTCTGGACGTGTGAAAACAGCCTGATCACTAGAAATAGACAGAGATTCTGGA
>NW_027258657.1:10000-61339 GCF_045791955.1 Oncorhynchus clarkii lewisi | reverse complement strand
TGTCTACCCCAGACAGCTACATGTTGTCTACCCCAGACAGCTACATGTTGTCTACCCCAGACAGCTACATGTTGGTGTTGTCTACCCCAGACGGCTACATGTTGGTGTTGTCTACCCCAGACAGCTACATGTTGGTGTTGTTGGCTCAGGGGTTTCTGGGACACGCTGCTTTCAAATAATACACAAAACAAAAGAGTGATGGCACTTCAGGCGGGGGGATATTTTGGGGTCAACCCCCCTCTCTGTCCCCATCCCCCTACCCAGAGACTGTGTATAGGGACAACTATAGAACCGCTACTTCCATATACGTGATTTGAATAGAAGAATAGCATCTGTTGGCCTGCTGAATAGAGGGAATGGGGCCAGGGCAGAGGGGTGAGGAAGGAGAGAGAGACAGAGAGAGAAAAAAGGAGGGAAAATGCTTGTTAAAGGCCATACTAGGACAAATGAGAGAGCTTCCTGCTACTCTGCTGGAACAGCTGGACAGAAATAGGACCAGGCAGAGAGGAGATCCCGGACCAGGCAGAGAGGGGATCCCGGACCAGGCAGAGAGGGGATCCCGGACCAGGCAGAGAGGGGATCCCGGACCAGGCAGAGAGGGGATCCCGGACCAGGCAGAGAGGGGATCCCGGACCAGGCAGAGAGGGGCTCCCGGACCAGGCAGAGAGGGGCTCCCGGACCAGGCAGAGCGGGGAACCCGGACCAGGCAGAGAGGGGCTCCCGGACCAGGCAGAGAGGGGCTCCCGGACCAGGCAGAGAGGGGCTCCCGGACCAGGCAGAGCGAGGAACCCGGACCAGGCAGAGCGGGGAACCCGGACCAGGCAGAGCGGGGAACCCGGACCAGGCAGAGAGGGGCTCCCGGACCAGGCAGAGAGGAGATCCCGGACCAGGCAGAGAGGGGATCCCGGACCAGGCAGAGAGGGGATCCCGGACCAGGCAGAGAGGGGATCCCGGACCAGGCAGAGAGGGGATCCCGGACCAGGCAGGACCAGGCAGAGAGGGGATCCCGGACCAGGCAGAGAGGGGATCCCGGACCAGGCAGAGAGGGGATCCCGGACCAGGCAGAGAGGGGATCCCGGACCAGGCAGAGCGGGGATCCCGGACCAGGCAGAGCGGGGATCCCGGACCAGGCAGAGAGGGGATCCCGGACCAGGCAGAGAGGGATCCCGGACCAGGCAGAGCAGGGATCCCGGACCAGTGCTGCTGGGATTAAATGGATCTGAAGATCCAGAGACAGTGGGAACTGGAGAGAGATAAAGGCTAGAGACAGTGGGAACTGCAGAGAGAGATAAAGGCTAGAGACAGTGGGAACTGCAGAGAGAGATAAAGGCTAGAGACAGTGGGAACTGCAGAGAGAGATAAAGGCTAGAGACAGTGGGAACTGCAGAGAGATAAAGGCTAGAGACAGTGGGAACTGCAGAGAGATAAAGGCTAGAGACAGTGGGAACTGCAGAGAGATAAAGACTAGAGACAGAGGGAACTGGAGAGAGATAAAGGCTAGAGACAGTGGGAACTGCAGAGAGATAAAGGCTAGAGACAGTGGGAACTGCAGAGAGATAAAGGCTAGAGACAGTGGGAACTGCAGAGAGAGATAAAGGCTAGAGACAGTGGGAACTGCAGAGAGAGATAAAGGCTAGAGACAGTGGGAACTGCAGAGAGAGATAAAGGCTAGAGACAGTGGGAACTGCAGAGAGATAAAGGCTAGAGACAGTGGGAACTGCAGAGAGAGATAAAGGCTAGAGACAGTGGGAACTGCAGAGGGATAAAGGCTAGAGACAGTGGGAACTGCAGAGAGAGATAAAGGCTAGAGACAGTGGGAACTGCAGAGGGATAAAGGCTAGAGACAGTGGGAAATGCAGAGGGATAAAGGCTAGAAGACAGTGGGAACTGCAGAGAGAGATAAAGGCTAGAGACAGTGGGAACTGCAGAGAGATACAGGCTAGAGACAGTGGGAACTGCAGAGGGATAAAGGCTAGAGACAGAGAGAACTGGAGAGAGATAAAGGCTAGAGACAGTGGGAACTGGAGAGAGATAAAGGCTAGAGACAGTGGGAACTGGAGAGAGATAAAGGCTAGAGACAGTGGGAACTGCAGAGAGATAAAGGCTAGAGACAGTGGGAACTGCAGAGGGAGATAAAGACTAGAGACAGTGGCAACTGCAGAGAGATACAGGCTAGAGACAGTGGGAACTGCAGAGAGATAAAGGCTAGAGACAGTGGGAACTGCAGAGTGATAAAGGCTAGAGACAGTGGGAACTGGAGAGAGATAAAGGCTAGAGACAGTGGGAACTGCAGAGAGAGATAAAGGCTAGAGACAGTGGGAACTGCAGAGAGATAAAGGCTAGAGACAGTGGGAACTGCAGAGAGATAAAGACTAGAGACAGTGGGAACTGCAGAGAGAGATAAAGGCTAGAGACAGTGGGAACTGCAGATGGATAAAGGCTAGAGGCAGTGGGAACTGCAGAGAGAGATAAAGGCTAGAGACAAAGGCTAGAGACAGTGGGAACTGCAGAGAGAGTTAAAGGCTAGAGACAGTGGGAACTGCAGAGAGAGATAAAGGCTAGAGACAGTGGGAACTGCAGAGAGAGATAAAGGCTAGAGACAGTGGGAACTGCAGAGGGATAAAGGCTAGAGACAGTGGGAACTGCAGAGGGATAAAGGCTAGAGACCGTGGGAACTGCAGAGAGAGATAAAGGCTAGAGACAGTGGGAACTGCAGAGAGAGATAAAGACTAGAGACAGTGGGAACTGCAGAGAGAGATAAAGGCTAGAGACAGTGGGAACTGGAGAGAGATAAAGGCTAGAGACAGTGGGAACTGCAGAGGGATAAAGGCTAGAGACAGTGGGAACTGCAGAGAGAGATAAAGGCTAGAGACAGTGGGAACTGCAGAGAGATAAAGACTAGAGACAGTGGGAACTGCAGAGAGAGATAAAGGCTAGAGACAGTGGGAACTGCAGAGGGATAAAGGCTAGAGGCAGTGGGAACTGCAGAGAGAGATAAAGGCTAGAGACAGTGGGAACTGCAGAGAGAGTTAAAGGCTAGAGACAGTGGGAACTGCAGAGAGAGATAAAGGCTAGAGACAGTGGGAACTGCAGAGAGAGATAAAGGCTAGAGACAGTGGGAACTGCAGAGGGATAAAGGCTAGAGACAGTGGGAACTGCAGAGGGATAAAGGCTAGAGACCGTGGGAACTGCAGAGAGAGATAAAGGCTAGAGACAGTGGGAACTGCAGAGAGAGATAAAGACTAGAGACAGTGGGAACTGCAGAGAGAGATAAAGGCTAGAGACAGTGGGAACTGGAGAGAGATAAAGGCTAGAGACAGTGGGAACTGCAGAGGGATAAAGGCTAGAGACAGTGGGAACTGCAGAGAGAGATAAAGGCTAGAGACAGTGGGAACTGCAGAGATATAAAGGCTAGATACAGTGGGAACTGCAGAAAGAGATAAAGGCTAGAGACAGTGGGAACTGCAGAGAGAGATAAAGGCTAGAGGCAGTGGGAACTGCAGAGAGATAAAGACTAGAGACAGTGGGAACTGCAGAGAGATAAAGGCTAGAGACAGTGGGAACTGCAGAGAGATAAAGACTAGAGACAGTGGGAACTGCAGAGAGATAAAGGCTAGAGACAGTGGGAACTGCAGAGAGAGATAAAGGCTAGAGACAGTGGGAACTGCAGAGAGATAAAGGCTAGAGACAGTGGGAACTGCAGAGAGAGATAAAGGCTAGAGACAGTGGGAACTGCAGAGAGATAAAGACTAGAGACAGTGGGAACTGCAGAGAGATAAAGGCTAGAGACAGTGGGAACTGCAGAGAGAGATAAAGGCTAGAGACAGTGGGAACTGCAGAGAGATAAAGACTAGAGACAGTGGGAACTGCAGAGAGATAAAGGCTAGAGACAGTGGGAACTGCAGAGAGAGATAAAGGCTAGAGGCAGTGGGAACTGGAGAGAGATAAAGGCTAGAGACAGTGGGAACTGGAGAGAGATAAAGGCTAGAGACAGTGGGAACTGGAGAGAGATAAAGGCTAGAGACAGTGGGAACTGCAGAGAGATAAAGACTAGAGACAGTGGGAACTGGAGAGAGATAAAGGCTAGAGACAGTGGGAACTGCAGAGAGATAAAGACTAGAGACAGTGGGAACTGCAGAGAGAGATAAAGACTAGAGACAGTGGGAACTGCAGAGAGAGATAAAGGCTAGAGGCAGTGGGAACTGCAGAGAGATAAAGGCTAGAGACAGTGGGAACTGCAGAGAGATAAAGGCTAGAGACAGTGGGAACTGCAGAGAGAGATAAAGGCTAGAGACAGTGGGAACTGCAGAGAGATAAAGACTAGAGACAGTGGGAACTGCAGAGAGAGATAAAGGCTAGAGACAGTGGGAAATGCAGAGAGATAAAGGCTAGAGACAGTGGGAACTGCAGAGAGATAAAGGCTAGAGACAGTGGGAACTGCAGAGAGAGATAAAGACTAGAGACAGTGGGAACTGCAGAGAGAGATAAAGGCTAGAGACAGTGGGAACTGCAGAGAGATACAGGCTAGAGACAGTGGGAACTGCAGAGAGATAAAGGCTAGAGACAGTGGGAACTGCAGAGAGATAAAGACTAGAGACAGTGGGAACTGCAGAGAGAGATAAAGGCTAGAGGCAGTGGGAACTGCAGAGAGATAAAGACTAGAGACAGTGGGAATTGCAGAGAGAGATAAAGGCTAGAGGCAGTGGGAACTGGAGAGAGATAAAGGCTAGAGACAGTGGGAACTGCAGAGGGATAAAGGCTAGAGACAGTGGGAACTGCAGAGAGAGATAAAGGCTAGAGGCAGTGGGAACTGCAGAGAGAGATAAAGGCTAGAGGCAGTGGGAACTGCAGAGAGAGATAAAGGCCAGAGACAGTGGGAACTGCAGAGAGATAAAGACTAGAGACAGTGGGAACTGGAGAGAGATAAAGGCTAGAGACAGTGGGAACTGCAGAGAGAGATACAGGCTAGAGACAGTGGGAACTGCAGAGAGAGATACAGGCTAGAGACAGTGGGAACTGCAGAGAGAGATACAGGCTAGAGGCAGTGGGAACTGCAGAGAGATACAGGCTAGAGACAGTGGGAACTGCAGAGAGAGATAAAGGCTAGAGACAGTGGGAACTGCAGAGAGAGATACAGGCTAGAGACAGTGGGAACCGCAGTGCGAGAGAGGAAGAGATTAAGTAGAGCTATTAGAGAGAGATGGAGACATCTCCTGTGTCTCCAAGCTAGGTCACCCACGCTGTTTGCTTTCATATCCCAGCATGCAGTATAGGTCTGTAGTCTAAATGGGAGAGACACGGAGAACCTACGGTGGTGATTGGTGAATATAACCTCTGAGGGAGGGATTGGAGAGACAGGGAGGGCAGAGAGAGAGAGAGAGAGAGAGGTCTGGCACAGTGACACAACAGGACGTTACAACCTGTGACGTTCTACTGGTCTCATATGCCACGGACTGCTGCTGGGGGGGTGGCAAGGACTGGCAGGGCCGTTGTGCCCTCTAACGCCCTCATCGCTAAGCCCGTCTCCCCCAGCCTGTTGCCAAGACACGCTTGTCGTTCTATCTGCCTGCTTCAGCTGGCAGGCAGCGCTGTCCGTCTCAGTCCTAGCAGGTAGCTGTGTCTCTGTCCAAGTCGCGGTAAGACACTGAACGATAGAATGTTCTCACTGATTAACTGGCATTTCCTGCATCCAGAAACCAGAAGTGTGAGAGACGGAGGTTTATACACCCTGCTGTTCACAATAGCAGCTTGGTATAAATGGGATATTTGAGTGCCAAGAATGTGAGATTATTAAAAGATATTGAAAACATCAGCCATAATCTGGTATTGTCCTCTTCAGGGAAGACTTCACAATAAAGGTTACTGTAGAGATTACAGCAGATCATACTGTAGAAATTACAGCAGATCTTACTGTAGAGATTACAGCAGATCTTACTGTAGAGATTACAGCAGATCCAGACTAAAGGTTACTGTAGAGATTACAGCAGATGGTCTGCATAGTGATATCTCCTGGTATGTAGCTGGGGGGCTGGTCTGCAGTGTGATATCTCCTGGTATGTAGCTGGGGGGGGCTGGTCTGCAGTGTGATATCTCCTGGTATGTAGCTGGGGGGGGGGGGCTGGTCTGCAGTGTGATATCTCCTGGTATGTAGCTGGGGGGGGGGGGGGGGGGCTGGTCTGCAGTGTGATATCTCCTGGTATGTAGCTGGGGGGGGCTGGTCTGCAGTGTGATATCTCCTGGTATGTAGCTGGGGGGGGGGGGGGGGGGGCTGGTCTGCAGTGTGATATCTCCTGGTATGTAGCTGGGAGGGGTCTGGTCTGCAGCGTGATATCTCCTGGTATGTAGCTGGGGGGGCTGGTCTGTAGTGTGATATTTCCTGGTATGTATCTGGGGGGGCTGGTCTCCATAGTGATATCTCCTGGTATGTAGCTGGGGGGGGCTGGTCTCCATAGTGATATCTCCTGGTATGTAGCTGGGGGGGGCTGGTCTGTAGTGTGATATTTCCTGGTATGTAGCTGGGGGGGCTGGTCTCCATAGTGATATCTCCTGGTATGTAGCTGGGGGGGCTGGTCTCCATAGTGATATCTTCTGTTATGTAGCTGGGGGGGCTGGTCTCCATAGTGATATCTCCTGGTATGTAGCTGGGGGGGGCTGGTTTCCATAGTGATATCTCCTGGTATGTAGCTGGGGGGGCTGGTCTGTAGTGTGATATTTCCTGGTATGTAGCTGGGAGGGCTGGTCTCCATAGTGATATCTTCTGTTATGTAGCTGGGGGGGCTGGTCTCCATAGTGATATCTCCTGGTATGTAGCTGGGGGGGCTGGTCTCCATAGTGATATATCCTGTTATGTAGCTGGGGGGGGCTGGTCTCCATAGTGATATCTCCTGTTATGTAGCTGGGGGGGGGCTGGTCTCCATAGTGATATCTCCTGGTATGTAGCTGGGGGGGCTGGTCTCCATAGTGATATCTCCTGTTATGTAGCTGGGGGGGGGGGGGGCTGGTCTCCATAGTGATATCTCCTGTTATGTAGCTGGGGGGGGGGCTGGTCTCCATAGTGATATCTCCTGGTATGTAGCTGGGGGGGCTGGTCTCCATTGTGATATCTCCTGTTATGTAGCTGGGGGGGGGGCTGGTCTCCATAGTGATATCTCCTGGTATGTAGCTGGGGGGGCTGGTCTCCATAGTGATATCTCCTGGTATGTAGCTGGGGGGGCTGGTTTGTCTCAGGGCCTCGATGTTTATCGTGTTGCAGTGAATAAAACCCAGCGTGTTTCCCAAATTGAACCCTACTCCATTCTACCCTGGTCTAAAGTAGTGCACTATAAAGACCTATTCCCATAGGGCTCTGGTCTAAAGTAGTGCACTATAAAGACCTATTCCCATAGGGCTCTGGTCTAAAGTAGTGCACTATAAAGACCTATTCCCATAGGGCTCAGGTCTAAAGTAGTGCACTATAAAGACCTATTCCCATAGGGCTCTGGTCTAAAGTAGTGCACTATAAAGACCTATTCCCATAGGGCTCTGGTCTAAAGTAGTGCACTATAAAGACCTATTCCCATAGGGCTCTGGTCTAAAGTAGTGCACTATAAAGGGAAGAGGGAGCCATTTGGATCAGGATGAAGAATAGGTCTCAACAGGATATATTTCACACACCGCTTCCTTTAACTAGAATAAAAACAGACAGAAAGACAGGGAGCTTTCCTGAACCATCAGCCCTGTAACATTCAGCCTGCTAAGAGAGGTTTCCTGAACCATCAGCCTTGTACGGACTAACATTGAGCCTGCTAAGAGAGGTTTCCTAAACCACCAGCCCTGTAACATTCAGCCTGCTAAGAGAGGTTTCCTGAACCATCAGCCCTGTACGGACTAACATTCAGCCTGCTAAGAGAGGTTTCCTAAACCATCAGCCCTGTAACATTCAGCCTGCTAAGAGAGGTTTCCTGAACCATCAGCCCTGTACGGACTAACATTCAGCCTGCTAAGAGAGGTTTCCTGAACCATCAGCCCTGTAACATTCAGCCTGCTAAGAGAGGTTTCCTGAACCATCAGCCCTGTACGGACTAACATTCAGCCTGCTAAGAGAGGTTTCCTGAACCATCAGCCTTGTACGGACTAACATTCAGCCTGCTAAGAGAGGTTTCCTAAACCATCAGCCCTGTACGGACTAACATTCAGCCTGCTAAGAGAGGTTTCCTGAACCATCAGCCCTGTAACATTCAGCCTGCTAAGAGAGGTTTCCTGAACCATCAGCCCTGTAACATTCAGCCTGCTAAGAGAGGTTTCCTGAACCATCAGCCCTGTAACATTCAGCCTGCTAAGAGAGGTTTCCTGAACCATCAGCCCTGTACGGACTAACATTCAGCCTGCTAAGAGAGGTTTCCTGAACCATCAGCCCTGTAACATTCAGCCTGCTAAGAGAGGTTTCCTGAACCATCAGCCCTGTAACATTCAGCCTGCTAAGAGAGGTTCCTAAACCATCAGCCCTGTAACATTCAGCCTGCTAAACCATCAGCCCTGTAACATTCAGCCTGCTAAGAGAGGTTTCCTGAACCATCAGCCCTGTACGGACTAACATTCAGCCTGCTAAGAGAGGTTTCCTGAACCATCAGCCCTGTACAGACTAACATTCAGCCTGCTAAAAGAGGTTTCCTGAACCATCAGCCCTGTAACATTCAGCCTGCTAAGAGAGGTTTCCTGAACCATCAGCCCTGTAACATTCAGCCTGCTAAGAGAGATTTCCTGAACCATCAGCCCTGTAACATTCAGCCAGCTAAGAGAGGTTTCCTGAACCATCAGCCCTGTAACATTCAGCCTGCTAAGAGAGGTTTCCTGAACCATCAGCCCTGTAACATTCAGCCTGCTAAGAGAGGTTTCCTGAACCATCAGCCCTGTAACATTCAGCCTGCTAAGAGAGGTTTCCTGAACCATCAGCCCTGTAACATTCAGCCTGCTAAGAGAGGTTTCCTGAACCATCAGCCCTGTAACATTCAGCCTGCTAAGAGAGGTTTCCTGAACCATCAGCCCTGTAACATTCAGCCTGCTAAGAGAGGTTTCCTGAACCATCAGCCCTGTACGGACTAACATTCAGCCTGCTAAGAGAGGTTTCCTGAACCATCAGCCCTGTAACATTCAGCCTGCTAAGAGAGGTTTCCTGAACCATCAGCCCTGTAACATTCAGCCTGCTAAGAGAGGTTTCCTGAACCATCAGCCCTGTACGGACTGTAACATTTATCCTCAGAGTCATACGTAAAAAACAAAAATAACTGAACCAACCGATACCATGGTAACGCACGGACCGATACCATGGTAACGCACGGTGTGCGTGCAACAGGTAGGAGCAGGAGAAAACAGGAAATCAGAGCTTCAAATAAACTGGAGAAAGATGCAGAGAAAAGACTGCAATCAGAGGAGTTACAGCCGTTTACCAATCATCGATTACCAATCATCGATTACAAATCATTGATTACTTCCTACGTGGTCATGATTAGAGAGATGGCAGAATAGGACAACAGGACTCGTCCCTCTCTGGGGTAGACAACAGGACTCGTCCCTCTCTGGGGCAGACAACAGGACTCGTCCCTCTCTGGGGCAGACAACAGGACTCGTCCCTCTCTGGGGTAGATATATCATAGCTACTCAGAGGACGTGAGACGCCAGTCTCACCACTCTGTTGTAGAGGACGTGAGACACCAGTCTCACCACTCTGTTGTAGAGGACGTGAGACGCCAGTCTCACCACTCTGTTGTAGAGGACGTGAGACGCCAGTCTCACCACTCTGTTGTAGAGGACGTGAGACGCCAGTCTGTTGTAGAGGACGTGAGACACCAGTCTGTTGTAGAGGACGTGAGACACCAGTCTGTTGTAGAGGACGTGAGACACTAGTCTCACCACTCTGTTGCAGAGGACGTGAGACACTAGTCTCACCACTCTGTTGCAGAGGACGTGAGACACCAGTCTCACCACTCTGTTGCAGAGGACGTGAGACACCAGTCTCACCACTCTGTTGCAGAGGACGTGAGACACCAGTCTCACCACTCTGTTGCAGAGGACGTGAGACACCAGTCTCACCACTCTGTTGCAGAGGACGTGAGACACCAGTCTCACCACTCTGTTGCAGAGGACGTGAGACACCAGTCTCACCACTCTGTTGCAGAGGACGTGAGACACCAGTCTCACCACTCTGTTGCAGAGGACGTGAGACACCAGTCTCACCACTCTGTTGCAGAGGACGTGAGACACCAGTCTCACCACTCTGTTGCAGAGGACGTGAGACACCAGTTGTGCAGTGTGGGTGTCATGAAGACACAGAAACAGACTGGACGGGCCTCAGCTTGGCACCAGTCGTGAAGACACAGAAACAGACTGGACGGGCCTCAGCTTGGCACCAGTCGTGTAGACACAGAAACAGACTGGACGGGCCTCAGCTTGGCACCAGTCGTGTAGACACAGAAACAGACTGGACGGGCCTCAGCTTGGCACCAGTCGTGTAGACACAGAAACAGACTGGACGGGCCTCAGCTTGGCACCAGTCGTGTAGACACAGAAACAGACTGGACGGGCCTCAGCTTGGCACCAGTCGTGAAGACACAGAAACAGACTGGACGGGCCTCAGCTTGGCACCAGTCGTGTAGACACAGAAACAGACTGGACGGACCTCAGCTTGGCACCAGTCGTGTAGACACAGAAACAGACTGGACGGGCCTCAGCTTGGCACCAGTCGTGTAGACACCTACATCTGCTCTCTTTCAGTCTCTTTCCTTCTTCCTCCATCCCTCTCTTTCCATCTCCTTCCCCCCCTCCATCTCCCCCCTCCATATTACTTGCGGACCGTCACGATTCTCCTCCCACTGGATCCATCGCTCCAGGCTGCTGTCAGCACTCCTACTCTCCATGTGGTGCACAGTCTATTATGTACAGTACGGAGCTGTCACACACACACAGTCTATTATGTACAGTACGGAGCTGTCACACACACACAGTCTATTATGTACAGTACGGAGCTGTCACACACACACACACAGTCTATTATGTACAGTACGGAGCTGTCACACACACACACAGTCTATTATGTACAGTACGGAGCTGTCACACACACACACAGTCTATTATGTACAGTACGGAGCTGTCACACACACACTGTCTATTACGTACAGTACGGAGCTGTCACACACACAGTCTATTATGTACAGTACGGAGCTGTCACACACACACACAGTCTATTATGTACAGTACGGAGCTGTCACACACACACACAGTCTATTATGTACAGTACGGACCTGTCACACACAGTCTATTATGTACAGTACGGAGCTGTCACACACACACAGTCTATTATGTACAGTACGGAGCTGTCACACCCACACACAGTCTATTATGTACAGTACGGAGCTGCCACACACACAGTCTATTATGTACAGTACGGAGCTGTCACACCCACACACAGTCTATTATGTACAGTACGGAGCTGTCACACACACACACAGTCTATTATGTACAGTACGGAGCTGTCACACACTGTCTATTATGTACAGTACGGAGCTGTCTCACACACACACACACACACACACACACACACACACACACACACACACACACACACACACACACACACACACACACACACACACACACACACACACACACACACACACACACACACACACACACACACACACACACACACACACGTGAAGAATCACTCCATCCATGATTGAAGTTCGCAACGAAATCTGAATGCGAGTGTCTGCGTGAGTCACGACTGAGAAAACATTCTAACACAAACCGGGTCAAACTGCAAGACAACATTTGGAAACTAACGGCTCATGTTCTGAGAACAGAACGACCATCAACAGGAGGAGACTGATATTGTATCTGATGAGGAACAGAACGACCATCAACAGGAGAGGAGACTGATACTGTATCTGATGAGGAACAGAACGACCATCAACAGGAGGAGACTGATACTGTATCTGATGAGGAACAGAACGACCATCAACAGGAGAGGAGACTGATACTGTATCTGATGAGGAACAGAACGACCATCAACAGGAGGAGACTGATACTGTATCTGATGAGCTGAGAAACAGACATCCATCTACAGGAGAGGAGACTGATACTGTATCTGATGAGCTGAGGAACAGACATCCATCTACAGGAGAGGAGACTGATACTGTATCTGATGAGGAACAGAACGTCCATCTACAGGAGAGGAGACTGATACTGTATATCTGATGAGAAACACATAACAGAACGTCCATCTACAGCAGAGGAGAATGATACTGTATCTGATGAGGAACAGAACGTCCATCAACAGGAGAGGAGACTGATACTGTATCTGATGAGGAACAGAACGACCATCAACAGGAGAGGAGACTGATACTGTATCTGATGAGGAACAGAACGACCATCAACAGGAGAGGAGACTGATACTGTATCTGATGAGGAACAGAACGTCCATCAACAGGAGAGGAGACTGATACTGTATCTGATGAGGAACAGAACGTCCATCAACAGGAGAGGAGACTGATACTGTATCTGATGAGGAACAGAACGTCCATCAACAGGAGAGGAGACTGATACTGTATCTGATGAGGAACAGAACGTCCATCAACAGGAGAGGAGACTGATACTGTATCTGATGAGGAACAGAACGACCATCAACAGGAGGAGACTGATACTGTATCTGATGAGGAACAGAACGACCATCAACAGGAGAGGAGACTGATACTGTATCTGATGAGGAACAGAACGACCATCAACAGGAGGAGACTGATACTGTATCTGATGAGCTGAGAAACAGACATCCATCTACAGGAGAGGAGGCTGATACTGTATCTGATGAGCTGAGGAACAGACATCCATCTACAGGAGAGGAGACTGATACTGTATCTGATGAGGAACAGAACGTCCATCTACAGGAGAGGAGACTGATACTGTATATCTGATGAGAAACACATAACAGAACGTCCATCTACAGCAGAGGAGAATGATACTGTATCTGATGAGGAACAGAACGACCATCAACAGGAGGAGACTGATACTGTATCTGATGAGCTGAGAAACAGACATCCATCTACAGGAGAGGAGACTGATACTGTATCTGATGAGGAACAGAACGTCCATCTACAGGAGAGGAGACTGATACTGTATATCTGATGAGAAACACATAACAGAACGTCCATCTACAGCAGAGGAGACTGATACTGTATCTGATGAGGAACAGAACGTCCATCAACAGGAGAGGAGACTGATACTGTATCTGATGAGGAACAGAACGACCATCAACAGGAGAGGAGACTGATACTGTATCTGATGAGGAACAGAACGTCCATCAACAGGAGAGGAGACTGATACTGTATCTGATGAGGAACAGAACGTCCATCAACAGGAGAGGAGACTGATACTGTATCTGATGAGGAACAGAACGTCCATCAACAGGAGAGGAGACTGATACTGTATCTGATGAGGAACAGAACGTCCATCAACAGGAGAGGAGACTGATACTGTATCTGATGAGGAACAGAACGTCCATCAACAGGAGAGGAGACTGATACTGTATCTGATGAGGAACAGAACGTCCATCTACAGGAGAGGAGACTGATACTGTATCTGATGAGGAACAGAACGACCATCAACAGGAGGAGACTGATACTGTATCTGATGAGGAACAGAACGACCATCAACAGGAGAGGAGACTGATACTGTATCTGATGAGGAACAGAACGACCATCAACAGGAGGAGACTGATACTGTATCTGATGAGCTGAGAAACAGACATCCATCTACAGGAGAGGAGACTGATACTGTATCTGATGAGCTGAGGAACAGACATCCATCTACAGGAGAGGAGACTGATACTGTATCTGATGAGGAACAGAACGTCCATCTACAGGAGAGGAGACTGATACTGTATATCTGATGAGAAACACATAACAGAACGTCCATCTACAGCAGAGGAGAATGATACTGTATCTGATGAGGAACAGAACGTCCATCAACAGGAGAGGAGAATGATACTGTATCTGATGAGGAACAGAACGACCATCAACAGGAGAGGAGACTGATACTGTATCTGATGAGGAACAGAACGTCCATCAACAGGAGAGGAGACTGATACTGTATCTGATGAGGAACAGAACGTCCATCAACAGGAGAGGAGACTGATACTGTATCTGATGAGGAACAGAACGTCCATCTACAGGAGAGGAGACTGATACTGTATCTGATGAGGAACAGAACGTCCATCTACAGGAGAGGAGACTGATACTGTATCTGATGAGGAACAGAACATCCATCAACAGGAGAGGAGACTGATACTGTATCTGATGAGGAACAGAACGTACATACATCTACAGGAGAGGAGACTGATACTGTATCTGATGAGGAACAGAACGTACATCTACAGGAGAGGAGACTGATACTGTATCTGATGAGGAACAGAACATCCATCAACAGGAGAGGAAACTGATACTGTATCTGATGAGGAACAGAACGACCATCAACAGGAGAGGAGACTGATACTGTATCTGATGAGGAACAGAACATCCATCAACAGGAGAGGAGACTGATACTGTATCTGATGAGGAACAGAACGTACATCTACAGGAGAGGAGACTGATACTGTATCTGATGAGCTGAGGAACAGAACGTCCATCTACAGGAGAGGAGACTGATACTGTATCTGATGAGCTGAGGAACAGACATCCATCTACAGGAGAGGAGACTGATACTGTATCTGATGAGGAACAGAACGATCATCAACAGGAGAGGAGACTGATACTGTATCTGATGAGGAACAGAACATCCATCAACAGGAGAGGAGACTGATACTGTATCTGATGAGGAACAGAATGTACATCTACAGGAGAGGAGACTGATACTGTATCTGATGAGGAACAGAACGACCCACAGGAGAGGAGACTGATACTGTATCTGATGAGCTGAGGAACAGAACGTCCATCTACAGGAGAGGAGACTGATACTGTATCTGATGAGGAACAGAACGTCCATCTACAGGAGAGGAGACTGATACTGTATCTGATGAGAAACACATAACAGAACGTCCATCTACAGCAGAGGAGACTGATACTGTATCTGATGAGCTGAGGAACAGAACGTCAATCAACAGGAGAGGAGACTGATACTGTTTCTGATGAGCTGAGGAACAGAACGTCCATCAACAGGAGAGGAGACTGATACTGTATCTGATGAGGAACAAAACGACCATCTACAGGAGAGGAGACTGATACTGTATCTGATGAGGAACAGAACGACCATCAACAGGAGAGGAGACTGATACTGTATCTGATGAGGAACAGAACGACCATCAACAGGAGAGGAGACTGATACTGTATCTGATGAGCTGAGGAACAGACGTCCATCTACAGGAGAGGAGACTGATACTGTATCTGATGAGCTGAGGAACAGAACGACCATCTACAGGAGAGGAGACTGATACTGTATCTGATGAGGAACAGAACAACCATCTACAGGAGAGGAGACTGATACTGTATCTGATGAGGAACAGAACGACCATCAACAGGAGAGGAGACTGATACTGTATCTGATGAGGAACAGAACATCCATTTACAGGAGAGGAGACTGATACTGTATCTGATGAGGAACAGAACGACCATCAACAGGAGAGGAGACTGATACTGTATCTGATGAGGAACAGAACGACCATCTACAGGAGAGGAGACTAATACTGTATCTGATGAGGAACAGAACATCCATCTACAGGAGAGGAGACTGATACTGTATATCTGATGAGGAACAGAACGACCATCAACAGGAGAGGAGACTGATACTGTATCTGATGAGGAACAGAACGACCATCTACAGGAGAGGAGACTGATACTGTATATCTGATGAGCTGAGGAACACGTCTCTGGAAACTCATTTGGCTCAGAGTCACAGGCTCAGCTCCAAACTGCAGACTGCGGACCTTGTGGTCCCGGCCAGGCTTCGGCCCACGGACCCTTGTGGTCCCGGGCCAGGCTTCCCCACGGACCCTTGTGGTCCCGGGCCAGGCTTCGGCCCACGGACCCTTGTGGTCCCGGGCCAGGCTTCGGCCCACGGACCCTTGTGGTCCCGGCCAGGCTTCGGCCCACGGACCCTTGTGGTCCCGGGCCAGGCTTCGGCCCACGGACCCTTGTGGTCCCGGGCCAGGCTTCGGCCCACGGACCCTTGTGGTCCCGGGCCAGGCTTCGGCCCACGGACCCTTGTGGTCCCGGGCCAGGCTTCGGCCCACGGACCCTTGTGGTCCCGGGCCAGGCTTCGGCCCACGGACCCTTGTTGTCCCGGGCCAGGCTTCGGCCCACGGACCCTTGTGGTCCCGGGCCAGGCTTCGGCCCACGGACCCTTGTGGTCCTAGCAAAGCACACGTGAAGCCAGAGCCTGTTGTTGCAGCTTAGCCACTACATTTTCTATCCATACATCAAAGTTACAGGTGTAGTTTACCCCCCCCGGTCTAGTCTGTTACAGGTGTATTTTACCCCCCCCCCCCCCCGGTCTAGTCTGTTACAGGTGTAGTTTACCCCCCGGTCTAGTCTGTTACAGGTGTAGTTTACCCCCCCCCCCCCCCCCCCCCCGGTCTAGTCTGTTACAGGTGTAGTTTACCCCCCCCCCCCCCCCGGTCTAGTCTGTTACAGGTGTAGTTTACCCCCCCCCCCCCCTGGTCTAGTCTGTTACAGGTGTGGTTTACCCCCCCCCCCCCCCTGGTCTAGTCTGTTACAGGTGTAGTTTACCCCCCCCCCCCCCCCCGGTCTAGTCTGTTACAGGTGTAGTTTACCCCCCCCCCCGGTCTAGTCTGTTACAGGTGTAGATTACCCCCCCTGGTCTAGTCTGTTACAGGTGTAGTTTACCCCCCCCCCTGGTCTAGTCTGTTACAGGTGTAGTTTACCCCCCTCCCCCCTGGTCTAGTCTGTTACAGGTGTAGTTTACCCCCCCCCCTCCCCCCCCGATCTAGTTTACCCCCACTGGTCTAGTCTGTTACAGGTGTAGTTTACCCCCCCCCCCCCCCGGTCTAGTCTGTTACAGGTGTAGTTTACCCCCCCGGTCTAGTCTGTTACAGGTGTAGTTTACCCCCCCCCGGTCTAGTCTGTTACAGGTGTAGTTTACCCCCCCTGGTCTAGTCTGTTACAGGTGTAGTTTACCCCCCGGTCTAGTCTGTTACAGGTGTAGTTTACCCCCCCGGTCTAGTCTGTTACATACCAGTGAACTCAAAGCACTCCCAAGCAGACATCAGCTGTCATACTGTATATGGAGAGAAGGGGAGATGGAATCTGATGGCGTTTAGCCTTTGACCTGGGCTCTGTGCAGCATTTGAAGAGTCTTTAAGTGCTGCAGTGTGTGTGGGGGAGAGGCTGCAGGCTCAGGACGAGGACTGACCGGGCTCCACAGGCCTCCTAGTGATGCTAAGCAGCTGTTGTATGGGATGGGTCACCAAGAGGCCGACAAACACAGCTAGCATCCCAAACAGCACCCTTTTCCCTATATAGGGCACTATATAGCACCCAAAACAGTCTATCCCAGCCAGGAGCAAGATCCTCCCAGCTACAGTCTATCTCAGCTAGTCTATCCCAGCCAGGAACAACACCCTCCCAGCTACAGTCTATCCCAGCCAGGAACAACACCCTCCCAGCTACAGTCTATCCCAGCCAGGAACAACAGGCTATGGCTTCACGTGTGCTTGGCCGGGACCACAAGGGTCCGTGGGCCGAAGCTTGGTCTGGGACCACAAGGGTCCGTGGGCCGAAGCCTGGTCCGGGACCACAAGGGTCCGTGGGCCGAAGCCTGGTCCGGGACCACAAGGGTCCGTGGGCCGAAGCCTGGCCGGGACCATGAAATTGATCAAATCATTTAATACCCCATAATGACAAAGCAAAAATAGGTTTTTAGAAAAAAAAAATATATATATCACATTTACATCAGTATTCAGACCCTTTACTTAGTACTTTGTTGAAGCACTTTTGGCAGCGATTACAGCCTCTGGTCTTCTTGGGTATGACGCTACAAGCTTGGCACACCTGTATCTGGGGAGTTTCTCCCATTCTTCTCTGAAGATCCTCTCAAGCTCTGTCAGGTTGGATGGGGAGCGTCGCTGCACAGCTATTTTCAGGTCTCTCCAGAGATGTTTAGATCGGGTTCAAGTCCAGCCTCTGGCTGAGCCACTCAAGGACATTCGGAGGCTTGTACCGAAGCCACTCCTGCGTTGTCTTGGTGCTTAGGGTCGTTGTCCTGTTGGAAGGTGAACCTTCGTCCCAGTCGAGGTCCTGAGCGCTGTGGATCAAGGATCTCTGTACTTTGCTCACTTCATCTTTGCTCTGTTCATCTTTGCCTCAATCCTGACTAGTCTCCCAGCCCCTGCCACTGAAAAACATCCCCACAGCATGATGCTACCACCATGCTTCACCCTAGGGATGGTGCCAGGTTTCCTCCAGACGTGACTCTTGGCATTCAGACCAAAGAGTTCAATCTTGGTTTCATCAGACCAGAGAATCTTGTTTCTGGTCTGAGAGTCTTTAGGTGCCTGTTTATGTCATTATGAGGTCTTGTGTGTAGATTGCTGATAGTCTTATTTGAAAATGGATTAAATATATAATATTAACATAAAATGTGGAAAAAGTCAAGGGGTCTGAATATTTCCCGAATGCACTGTATCATAGGCTAGGTAACTAACGTTATACTGTACCTAAAGTCAATCTGGTTGCCTCTCCTCAATCTTCGCTAGGTAACTAACGTTATACTGCATCTAAAGTCAATCTGGTTGATTTCATCAAAATAATGAGAAAAGATTTTTCTTACTAATTATTTGCCTCCTTTCGAATGTCAGGGTAGCCTAGTGGTTAGAGTGTAGAGGCGGCAGGGTAGCCTAGTGGTTAGAGTGTAGAGGAGGCAGGGTAGTGGTTAGAGTGTAGAGGCGGCAGGGTAGCCTAGTGGTTAGAGTGTAGAGGCGTCAGGGTAGCCTAGTGGTTAGAGTGTAGAGGCGGCAGGGTAGCCTAGTGGTTAGAGTGTAGAGGCGGCAGGGTAGCCTAGTGGTTAGAGTGTAGAGGTGGCAGGGTAGCCTAGTGGTTAGAGTGTAGAGGAGGCAGGGTAGCCTAGTGGTTAGAGTGTAGAGGGGGCAGGGTAGCCTAGTGGTTAGAGTGTAGAGGAGGCAGGGTAGCCTAGTGGTTAGAGTGTAGAGGCGGCAGGGTAGCCTAGTGGTTAGAGTGTAGAGGCGGCAGGGTAGCCTAGTGGTTAGAGTGTAGAGGAGGCAGGGTAGCCTAGTGGTTAGAGTGTAGAGGCGGCAGGGTAGCCTAGTGGTTAGAGTGTAGAGGAGGCAGGGTAGTGGTTAGAGTGTAGAGGAGGCAGGGTAGCCTAGTGGTTAGAGTGTAGAGGAGGCAGGGTAGCCTAGTGGTTAGAGTGTAGAGGTGGCAAGGTAGCCTAGTGGTTAGAGTGTAGAGGCGGCAGGGTAGCCTAGTGGTTAGAGTGTAGAGGAGGCAGGGTATCCTAGTGGTTAGAGTGTAGAGGAGGCAGGGTAGTCTAGTGGTTAGAGTGTAGAGGCGGCAGGGTAGCCTAGTGGTTAGAGTGTAGAGGAGGCAGGGTAGCCTAGTGGTTAGAGTGTAGAGGAGGCAGGGTAGCCTAGTGGTTAGAGTGTAGAGGGGGCAGGGTAGCCTAGTGGTTAGAGTGTAGAGGCGGCAGGGTAGCCTAGTGGTTAGAGTGTAGAGGCGGCAGGGTAGCCTAGTGGTTAGAGTGTAGAGGAGGCAGGTAGCCTAGTGGTTAGAGTGTAGAGGCGGCAGGGTAGCCTAGTGGTTAGAGGAGGCAGGGTAGCCTAGTGGTTAGAGTGTAGAGGCGGCAGGGTAGCCTAGTGGTTAGAGTGTAGAGGGGGCAGGGTAGCCTAGTGGTTAGAGTGTAGAGGAGGCAGGGCAGCCTAGTGGTTAGAGGAGGCAGGGTAGCCTAGTGGTTAGAGTGTAGAGGAGGCAGGGCAGCCTAGTGGTTAGAGTGTAGAGGCGGCAGGGTAGCCTAGTGGTTAGAGTGTAGAGGAGGCAGGGCAGCCTAGTGGTTAGAGGAGGCAGGGTAGCCTAGTGGTTAGAGTGTAGAGGAGGCAGGGCAGCCTAGTGGTTAGAGTGTAGAGGCGGCAGGGTAGCCTAGTGGTTAGAGTGTAGAGGCGGCAGGGTAGCCTAGTGGTTAGAGTGTAGAGGAGGCAGGGTAGCCTAGTGGTTAGGGTGTAGAGGCGGCAGGGTAGCCTAGTGGTTAGAGTGTAGAGGCGGCAGGGTAGCCTAGTGGTTAGAGTGTAGAGGTGGCAGGGTAGCCTAGTGGTTAGAGTGTAGAGGAGGCAGGGTAGCCTAGTGGTTAGAGTGTAGAGGAGGCAGGGTGGCCTAGTGGTTAGAGTGTAGAGGAGGCAGGGTGGCCTAGTGGTTAGAGTGTAGAGGTGGCAGGGTAGCCTAGTGGTTAGAGTGTAGAGGTGGCAGGGTAGCCTAGTGGTTAGAGTGTAGAGGTGGCAGGGTAGCCTAGTGGTTAGAGTGTAGAGGTGGCAGGGTAGCCTAGTGGTTAGAGTGTAGAGGAGGCAGGGTAGCCTAGTGGTTAGAGTGTAGAGGGGGCAGGGTAGCCTAGTGGTTAGGGTGTAGAGGCGGCAGAGTAGCCTAGTGGTTAGAGTGTAGAGGTGGCAGGGTAGCCTAGTGGTTAGAGTGTAGAGGCGGCAGAGTAGCCTAGTGGTTAGAGTGTAGAGGGGGCAGGGTAGCCTAGTGGTTAGGGTGTAGAGGCGGCAGGGTAGCCTAGTGGTTAGAGTGTAGAGGTGGCAGGGTAGCCTAGTGGTTAGAGTGTAGAGGCGGCAGGGTAGCCTAGTGGTTAGAGTGTAGAGGAGGCAGGGTAGCCTAGTGGTTAGAGTGTAGAGGCCTAGTGGTTAGAGTGTAGAGGCGGCAGGGTAGCCTAGTGGTTAGAGTGTAGAGGAGGCAGGGTAGCCTAGTGGTTAGAGTGTAGAGGCGGCAGGGTAGCCTAGTGGTTAGAGTGTAGAGGAGGCAGGGTAGCCTAGTGGTTAGAGTGTAGAGGCGGCAGGGTAGCCTAGTGGTTAGAGTGTAGAGACGGCAGGGTAGCGTAGTGGTTAGAGTGTAGAGGCGGCAGGGTAGCCTAGTGGTTAGAGCGTTGGGACTAGTAACCGAAAGGTTGCAAGTTCAAATCCCCCAGCTGACAAGGTAAAAATCTGTCGTTCTGCCCCTGAATAGGCAGTTAACCCACTGTTCCCTGGTAGGCCGTCATTGAAAATAAGAATTTGTTCTTAACCGACTTGCCTAGTTAAATAAAGGTAAAATAAAATGTTTTTAAAAAATCCAAGGCAACACTTTTAAATGAAATCTTCATCAGCGCTCATTGACGATGAGTAGAATGAATGGCTCAGTCGGCCATCAGTCCAAAACAACACTATGAGTAGAATGAATGGCTCAGTCGGGCATCAGTCCAAAACAACACTATGAGGAAACATGCAACCCATGAATAGTTTAACTACTGGATGACTATATTCAGGCATGAAGTAGGCTGTAATATTGGTGGCATACTTTTCCTAATATATCACACATAAGCCATTTGGGGTTTACTACCTTTTTATTTGGGCGTTTTTATTGTTCAGAGATGTGGTGGGTCGTCTCTTCGTTTCTCAGGACTTTATCCTGCTGACTGTTCCAAACGTCCCAACTGAATTTGGTAAAAGGGCTTTTATGTCCTCTGCGCCATCGTCTTGGAACGCCTCACAAAATTATTTTAAACTGGAAGAACTTGTCCCGATTGGTGTTTTTAAATCCCTGGTGAAAGATCTTGATTCCCTGACCTGTCAATGTCTTTCATTTGCTGTTTTATACTCTTGTGAATTCAATGGTTTTTACTAGATTACTTGTAGTTTTTCATGTTGTCTGTCTGTATTTTTTGTGTAATGACTTGGTGCTGCCTATCTTGGCCAGGACGCTCTTGAAAAAAGAGATTTTAAATCTCAATGAGCCCTTCCTGGTTAAATAAAGGTCAAATAATAACTTAATACATAACCTAAGTAGCGTTTAAATTCTTCTTGTCCTTCCTTCTGACCTATCAACTCTTTCCCCCCCCCATCAGTCCATTATGTCATAACTCAACCCTTTAACTCTACAGAGTCTGAGAAGGAACCTCTGAAAGCTCAGTGACTATTTCCACAGCAGGACCAGCCTATACGTTTATTATACAAACACAATAACACAAGGAGAAGCTCATAACCGCCGTGCCTGGACGGAACTCTGTCTGGCGGCTGTTGCTAAGCAGCGAGAGCTCCGTGGGCGAATAGAGAATGTCAGAGAGAAGTGAAAGCTCTAGAACGTTCTGGATGAATGTGCTGCTGGATTCTATGGAGCAGTGGTCACCAACTGGTCCATCGCCAAGACATTCCCTAGTGGATCGTCTAACTTTTCTATAAAAAAAAACTCAACAAAAATGGTAAAGCCTTGTGTATCTATTTCTATTTTATTCCTCTGGGGCTTCGTCCTCATTGTGTTTTTTACAGACGTGTTTCATACGTCTTATGTACACACTTTAGTTGAATATTTATGAAATGTAGATTGTTATATTTGGAAGCACTTATGCGTTTCTCCTTGGCCTCCAACCCCTTTCGATGAGTGGAACGGATGTGGGCGGGGCTAGGTCTATATAAGGGTGCACATTTTTTTTTTTAAATCACAACATTTCTGACGAAGGCCGTGAGGCCGATACGTAAAGCTTATTAAAGACCAGTGACACTATCAAGACCAGTGTGCGGTTTCCTTTTTCATTCTTCTGGGGCTGTTGGCGGTAGGTGCACCTGATTTAAACTGCCCTGCGCGCCGGGGAGGCAACCGGTTCACATTTTGAATAATTTTATGTGTCTGAAGGTACAAACTCTGCCCTCCTGGCGGGCCCGCAGAACTAAATCAAGTGCTCTATTTGCCTCCCGCTGGCCAATCGGATGGCTCAGATTACCGTATCCGCAGTAAGTTGAATCTGTGAGATTCTTCCACTCAGAGCTGTCAACACGTTCCTTCGTCCTTCTTCCAATCAGAGCTGTCAACACGTGCCTTCGTCCTCCTCCCACTCAGAGCTGTCAACACGTGCCTTCGTCCTCCTCCCACTCAGAGCTGTCAACACGTGCCTTCGTCCTCCTCCCACTCAGAGCTGTCAACACGTGCCTTCGTCCTTCTTCCACTCAGCCAGCATCATTGGAGGAAAGGGAGAATGGAGGGATGTTGAGAGGCGGACCCTAACATGGCCAGCGTCATTGGTGGAAAGGGAGAATGGAGGGATGTTGAGAGGCGGACCCTAACATGGCCAGCGTCATTGGTGGAAAGGGAGAATGGAGGGATGTTGAGAGGCGGACCCTAACATGGCCAGCGTCATTGGTGGAAAGGGAGAATGGAGGGATGTTGAGGGGAAGACCCTGTGTGCTGCTCTTTCCCTCCACTGAGACTGGCCATCAGATGCACCATCAGTCCAGTAAAATAAAAAATAAAGTGAATTATTAAAAATGTATGCAAAAAATTATATATATATATATATATATATTATAATACCTCCCCAGCTCCTTGTTACACCAGTCACTAGAGCAGCTGTAATCCTCCCCAGCTCCTTGTTACACCAGTCACTAGAGCAGCTGTAATCCTCCCCAGCTCCTTGTTACACCAGTCACTAGAGCAGCTGTAATCCTCCCCAGCTCCTTGTTACACCAGTCACTAGAGCAGCTGTAATCCTCCCCAGCTCCTTGTTACACCAGTCACTAGAGCAGCTGTAATCCTCCCCAGCTCCTTGTTACACCAGTCACTAGAGCAGCTGTAATCCTCCCCAGCTCCTTGTTACACCAGCCACTAGATCAGCTGTAATCCTCCCCAGCTCCTTGTTACACCAGTCACTAGAGCAGCTGTAATCCTCTCCAGCTCCTTGTTACACCAGTCACTAGAGCAGCTGTAATCCTCCCCAGCTCCTTGTTACACCAGTCACTAGAGCAGCTGTAATCCTCCCCAGCTCCTTGTTACACCAGTCACTAGAGCAGCTGTAATCCTCCCCAGCTCCTTGTTACACCAGTCACTAGAGCAGCTGTAATCCTCCCCAGCTCCTTGTTACACCAGTCACTAGAGCAGCTGTAATCCTCCCCAGCTCCTCCCACACAACAGGGATGGATCTATGAGAACGATACCCTCTCTAACACTATAAATATATCTGTTTATGAGACAACTAACAAACAACCAAAAGATGCAGTGGAAAAGTATGTTGTGTGTGTTGGCAGTTATCCTTCCGCTAGCCGGTGTTTTGATGTCAGTGTCACGGTCTCTCACACCGTTTAGCTAAGAGGCCCAGTGTCCCGGTCTCTCACACCGTTTAGCTAAGAGGCCCAGTGTCCCGGTCTCTCACACCATTCAGCTAAGAGGCCCAGTGTCCCGGTCTCTCACACCGTTTAGCTAAGAGGCCCAGTGTCCCGGTCTCTCACACCGTTCGGCTAAGAGGCCCAGTGACCCGGTCTCTCACACCGTTCAGCTAAGAGGCCCAGTGACCCGGTCTCTCACACCGTTTAGCTAAGAGGCCCAGTGTCCTAAATGATGAAGTCTACAGTCTGCTGGTTATTGATCAGGCTGATGGGTAACCTAAATGATGAAGTCTACAGTCTGCTGGTTATAGATCAGGCTGATGGGTAACCTAAACGATGAAGTCTACAGTCTGCTGGTTATAGATCAGGACAACAGGCTGATGGGGAACCTAAATGATGAAGTCTACAGTCTGCTGGTTATAGATCAGGCTGATGGGGAACCTAAATGATGAAGTCTACAGTCTGCTGGTTATAGATCAGGCTGATGGGTAACCTAAATGATGAAGTCTACAGTCTGTTGGTTATAGATCAGGCTGATGGGGAACCTAAATGATGAAGTCTACAGTCTGCTGGTTATAGATCAGGACAACAGGCTGATGGGTAACCTAAATGATGAAGTCTACAGTCTGTTGGTTATAGATCAGGCTGAAGGGGAACCTAAATGATGAAGTCTACAGTCTGCTGGTTATAGATCAGGACAACAGGCTGATGGGTAACTTAAATGATGAAGTCTACAGTCTGCTGGTTATAGATCAGGACAACAGGCTGATGGGTAACCTAAATGATGAAGTCTACAGTCTGCTGGTTATAGATCAGGACAACAGGCTGATGGGTAACTTAAATGATGAAGTCTACAGTCTGCTGGTTATAGATCAGGCTGATGGGTAACCTAAATGATGAAGTCTACAGTCTGCTGGTTATAGATCAGGACAACAGGCTGATGGGTAACCTAAATGATGAAGTCTACAGTCTGCTGGTTATAGATCAGGACAACAGGCTGATGGGGAACCTAAATGATGAAGTATACAGTCTGCTGGTTATAGATCAGGCTGATGGGTAACCTAAATGATGAAGTCTACAGTCTGCTGGTTATAGATCAGGATGATGGGTAACCTAAATGATGAAGTCTACAGTCTGCTGGTTATAGATCAGGACAACAGGCTGATGGGGAACCTAAATGATGGAGTCTACAGTCTGTTGGTTATAGATCAGGCTGATGGGTAACCTAAATGATGAAGTCTACAGTCTGCTGGTTATAGATCAGGACAACAGGCTGATGGGGAACCTAAATGATGGAGTCTACAGTCTGTTGGTTATAGATCAGGCTGATGGGTAACCTAAATGATGAAGTCTACAGTCTGCTGGTTATAGATCAGGACAACAGGCTGATGGGGAACCTAAATGATGAAGTCTACAGTCTGCTGGTGATAGATCAGGACAGCAGGCTGATGGGGAACCTAAATGATGAAGTCTACAGTCTGCTGGTTATAGATCAGGATGATGGGTAACCTAAATGATGAAGTCTACAGTCTGCTGGTTATAGATCAGGACAACAGGCTGATGGGGAACCTAAATGATGGAGTCTACAGTCTGTTGGTTATAGATCAGGCTGATGGGTAACCTAAATTATGAAGTCTACAGTCTGCTGGTTATAGATCAGGCTGATGGGGAACCTAAATGATGAAGTCTACAGTCTGCTGGTTATAGATCAGGCTGATGGGGAACCTAAATGATGAAGTCTACAGTCTGCTGGTTATAGATCAGGCTGATGGGTAACCTAAATGATGAAGTCTACAGTCTGCTGGTTATAGATCAGGACAACAGGCTGATGGGGAACCTAAATGATGAAGTCTACAGTCTGCTGGTTATAGATCAGGACAACAGGCTGATGGGTAACTTAAATGATGAAGTCTACAGTCTGCTGGTTATAGATCAGGACAACAGGCTGATGGGTAACCTAAATGATGAAGTCTACAGTCTGCTGGTTATAGATCAGGACAACAGACTGATGGGTAACCTAAATGATGAAGTCTGCTGGTTATAGATCAGGACAACAGGCTGATGGGTAACTTAAATGATGAAGTCTACAGTCTGCTGGTTATAGATCAGGACAACAGGCTGATGGGTAACCTAAATGATGAAGTCTACAGTCTTCTGGTTATAGATCAGGCTGATGGGTAACCTAAATGATGAAGTCTACAGTCTGCTGGTTATAGATCAGGACAACAGACTGATGGGTAACCTAAATGATGAAGTCTACAGTCTGCTGGTTATAGATCAGGCTGATGGGTAACCTAAATGATGAAGTCTACAGTCTGCTGGTTATAGATCAGGACAACAGGCTGATGGGTAACCTAAATGATGAAGTCTACAGTCTGCTGGTTATAGATCAGGCTAATGGGTAACCTAAATGATGAAGTCTACAGTCTGCTGGTTATAGATCAGGCTAATGGGTAACCTAAATGATGAAGTCTACAATCTGCTGGTTATAGATCAGGACAACAGGCTGATGGGTAACCTAAATGATGAAGTCTACAGTCTGTTGGTTATAGATCAGGACAACAGGCTGATGGGGAACCTAAATGATGAAGTCTACAGTCTGCTGGTTATAGATCAGGCTGATGGGTAACCTAAATGATGAAATCTACAGTCTGCTGGTTATAGATCAGGACAACAGGCTGATGGGTAACCTAAATGATGAAGTCTACAGTCTGCTGGTTATAGATCAGGCTGATGGGGAACCTAAATGATGAAGTCTACAGTCTGCTGGTTATAGATCAGGCTGATGGGTAACCTAAATGATGAAGTCTACAGTCTGTTGGTTATAGATCAGGCTGATGGGGAACCTAAATGATGAAGTCTACAGTCTGCTGGTTATAGATCAGGACAACAGGCTGATGGGGAACCTAAATGATGAAGTCTACAGTCTGCTGGTTATAGATCAGGCTGATGGGGAACCTAAATGATGAAGTCTACAGTCTGCTGGTTATAGATCAGGACAACAGGCTGATGGGTAACCTAAATGATGAAGTCTACAGTCTGCTGGTTATGGATCAGGACAACAGGCTGATGGGGAACCTAAATGATGAAGTCTACAGTCTGCTGGTTATAGATCAGGACAACAGGCTGATGGGGAACCTAAATGATGAAGTCTACAGTCTGCTGGTTATAGATCAGGACAACAGGCTGATGGGGAACCTAAATGACAGATGTGCGGTTTGAAGAACACAGTGGACTAGAAATGTCCAGCCTATCAGAATATATTTCTAAAAGCGAAGTAGTAGAGTCTCAGAGGAGAGACGGGCCAAACCCACAGCTTGGTGGTTAACAGATCTGTCTTCTCCTTACCTGGTGGAACTCTGGGATACCGTCAGGACTGCAGGGGAGATGGGTCTTCTCTCTGGGACTGCAGGGGAGATGGGTCTTCTCTCTGGGACTGCAGGGGAGATGGGGTCTTCTCTCTGGGACTGCAGGGGAGATGGGTCTTCTCTCTGGGACTGCAGGGGAGATGGGTCTTCTCTCTGGGACTGCAGGGGAGATGGGTCTTCTCTCTGGGACTGCAGGGGAGATGGGTCTTCTCTCTGGGTGAGATGGGTCTTCTCTGGGACTGCAGGGGAGATGGGTCTTCTCTCTGGGACTGCAGGGGAGATGGGTCTTCTCTCTGGGTGAGATGGGTCTTCTCTGGGACTGCAGGGGAGATGGGTCTTCTCTCTGGGACTGCAGGGGAGATGGGTCTTCTCTCTGGGACTGCAGGGGAGATGGGTCTTCTCTCTGGGACTGCAGGGGAGATGGGTCTTCTCTCTGGGACTGCAGGGGAGATGGGTCTTCTCTCTGGGTGAGATGGGTCTTCTCTGGGACGGCAGGGGAGATGATAATGATAAGTTACCAATAACCATGTCAGGCAGACTGATAAATTACCAATAACCCTGTCAGGCAGACTGATAAGTTACCAATAACCATGTCAGGCAGACTGATAAGTTACCATTAACCCTGTCAGGCAGACTGATAAGTTACCAATGACCCTCGTTGGGCAGATTGATAAATTACCAATAACCCTGTCAGGCAGACCGATAATGATAAGTTACCAATGACCCTGTCAGGCAGGCTGATAAGTTACCAATGACCCTCGTCAGGCAGACTGATAAGTTACCAATGACCCTGTCAGGCAGACCGATAAGTTACCAATGACCCTGTCAGCAGACTGATAGGCTACCAATAACCCCGTCAGGCAGACTGATAAGTTACCAATGACCCTCATCAGGCAGACTGAAAAGTTACCAATGACCCTCATCAGGCAGACTGATAAGTTACCAATGACCCTGTCAGGCAGACTGATACGTTACCAATAACCCTGTCAGGCAGAATTATAAGTTACCAATAATCCTGTCAAGCAGACTGATAATGATAAGTTACCAACAACCCTGTCTGGCAGACTGATAATGATAAGTTACCAATGACCCTGTCAGGCAGACTGATAGGCTACCAATAACCCCGTCAGGCAGACTGATAAGTTACCAATGACCCTGTCAGGCTACTGATAAGTTACCAATGACCCTCATCAGGCAGACTGAAAAGTTACCAATAACCCTGTCAGGCAGACTGAAAAGTTACCAATAACCCTGTCAGGCAGACTGATAATGATAAGTTACCAATAACCATGTCAGGCAGACTGATAGGCTACCAATAACCCTGTCAGGCAGACTGATAATGATAAGTTACCAATGACCCTGTCAGGCAGACTGATACGTTACCAATAACCCTGTCAGGCAGACTGATAAATTACCAATAATCCTGTCAGGCAGACTGATAATGATAAGTTACCAATAACCCTGTCAGGCAGACTGATAAGCTACCAATAACCCCGTCAGGCAGACTGATAGGTTACCAACAACCCTGTCAGGCAGACTGATACGTTACCAATAACCCCGTCAGGCAGACTGATAAGCTACCAATAACCCTGTCAGGCAGACTGATAAGTTACCAATGACCCTCGTCGGGCAGTCTGATAAGTTACCAATGACCCTGTCAGGCAGACTGATACGTTACCAACAACCCTGTCAGGCAGACTGATAAGCTACAAATAACCCCGTCAGGCAGACTGATAAGCTACCAATAACCCCGTCAGGCAGACTGATAAGTTACCAATGACCCTCGTCGGGCAGTCTGATAATTTACCAATGACCCTGTCAGGAAGACTGATAATGATAAGTTACCAATGACCCTGTCAGGCAGACTGATACGTTACCAATAACCCTGTCAGGCAGACTGATAATGATAAGTTACCAATAACCCTGTCAGACAGACTGATAAGTTACCAATAACCCTGTGAGGCAGACTGATAATGATAAGTTACCAATGACCCTGTCAGGCAGACTGATGCGTTACCAATAACCCTGTCAGGTAGACTGATAATGATAAGTTACCAATGACCCTGTCAGGCAGACCGATAAGTTACCAATGACCCTGTCAGCAGACTGATAGGCTACCAATAACCCCGTCAGGCAGACTGATAAGTTACCAATGACCCTCATCAGGCAGACTGAAAAGTTACCAATGACCCTCATCAGGCAGACTGATAAGTTACCAATGACCCTGTCAGGCAGACTGATACGTTACCAATAACCCTGTCAGGCAGAATTATAAGTTACCAATAATCCTGTCAAGCAGACTGATAATGATAAGTTACCAATGACCCTGTCAGGCAGACTGATAGGCTACCAATAACCCCGTCAGGCAGACTGATAAGTTACCAATGACCCTGTCAGGCTACTGATAAGTTACCAATAACCCTGTCAGGCAGACTGATAAGTTACCAATGACCCTCATCAGGCAGACTGAAAAGTTACCAATAACCCTGTCAGGCAGACTGAAAAGTTACCAATAACCCTGTCAGGCAGACTGATAATGATAAGTTACCAATAACCATGTCAGGCAGACTGATAGGCTACCAATAACCCTGTCAGGCAGACTGATAATGATAAGTTACCAATGACCCTGTCAGGCAGACTGATACGTTACCAATAACCCTGTCAGGCAGACTGATAAATTACCAATAATCCTGTCAGGCAGACTGATAATGATAAGTTACCAATAACCCTGTCAGGCAGACTGATAAGCTACCAATAACCCCGTCAGGCAGACTGATAGGTTACCAACAACCCTGTCAGGCAGACTGATACGTTACCAATAACCCCGTCAGGCAGACTGATAAGCTACCAATAACCCTGTCAGGCAGACTGATAATGATAAGTTACCAATGACCCTGTCAGGCAGACTGATAATGATAAGTTACCAATAACCCTGTCAGGCAGACTGATAAGTTACCAATAACCCTCGTCAGGCAGACTGATAAGTTACCAATAACCCCGTCAGGCAGACTGATAAGTTACCAATGACCCTCGTCGGGCAGTCTGATAAGTTACCAATGACCCTGTCAGGCAGACTGATACGTTACCAACAACCCTGTCAGGCAGACTGATAAGCTACAAATAACCCCGTCAGGCAGACTGATAAGCTACCAATAACCCCGTCAGGCAGACTGATAAGTTACCAATGACCCTCGTCGGGCAGTCTGATAAGTTACCAATAACCCTGTCAGGCAGACTGATAATGATAAGTTACCAATGACCCTGTCAGGCAGACTGATGCGTTACCAATAACCCTGTCAGGCAGACTGATAATGATAAGTTACCAATGACCCTCATCAGGCAGACTGAAAAGTTACCAATAACCCTGTCAGGCAGACTGAAAAGTTACCAATAACCCTGTCAGGCAGACTGATAATGATAAGTTACCAATAACCCTGTCAGGCAGACTGATAATGATAAGTTACCAATAACCCTGTCAGGCAGACTGATAAGTTACCAATAACCCTGTCAGGCAGACTGATAATGATAAGTTACCAATGACCCTGTCAGGCAGACTGATAAGTTACCAATGACCCTGTCAGGCAGACTGATAATGATAAGTTACCAATGACCCTGTCAGGCAGACTGATACGTTACCAATAACCCTGTCAGGCAGACTGATAATGATAAGTTACCAATGACCCTGTCAGGCAGACTGATAATGATAAATTACCAATAACCCTGTCAGGCAGACTGATAAGTTACCAATGACCCCGTCAGGCAGACTGATAAGTTACCAATGACCCCGTCAGGCAGACTGATAAGTGACCAATGACCCTCGTCGGGCAGTCTGATAAGTGACCAATAACCCCGTCAGGCCGGGTCAGGCTACGACAGGAGGACAGGGGCATTCGTATTGTGGACAGGAGGACAGGGACGGCCGGGGGCATTCGTATTGTGGACAGGAGGACAGGGACGGCCGGAGGCATTTGTATTGTGCCGTTAGAGGTGAAATTCAGGAGGACAGGAGGACAGGAGGACAGGGACATTCGTATTGTGCCGCTAGAGGTGAAATTCTTGGACCGGCGCAAGACGGACGAAAGCAGTTGCCAAGAATGTTTTCATTAACCAACCAACCCCAGTCAAAAATCACAGGAACGTCAAGAAAAGATAGGTGAGCCTATCGTGATGTCATCACAAGCCCAATAGAACACGCCTCTACTAGTTTGTACCTGACTGGTGCCCTGTGGTGACACTGCTTAGAGGTGACAGGCAGAGAGGTAGCTGACTGGTGCTCTGTGGTGACACTGCTTATAGAGGTGACAGGAAGAGAGGTAGCTGACTGGTGCTCTGTGGTGACACTGCTTAGAGGTGACAGGCAGAGAGGTATCACTGTAGCTGACTGGTGCTCTGTGGTGACACTGCTTATAGAGGTGACAGGAAGAGAGGTAGCTGACTGGTGCTCTGTGGTGACACTGCTTATAGAGGTGACAGGAAGAGAGGTAGCTGACTGGTGCTCTGTGGTGACACTGCTTATAGAGGTGACAAGAAGAGAGGTAGTTGACTGGTGCCCTGTGGTGACACTGCTTAGAGGTGACAGGAAGAGAGGTATCACTGTAGCTGACTGATGCCCTGTGGTGACACTGCTTAGAGGTGACAGGCAGAGAGGTATCACTATAGCTGACTGATGCCCTGTGGTGACACTGCTTAGAGGTGACAGGCAGAGAGGTATCACTGTAGTCGACTGGTGCCCTGTGGCGACACTGCTTAGAGGTGACAGGCAGAGAGGTATCACTGTAGCTGACTGATGCCCTGTGGTGACACTGCTTAGAGGTGACAGGCAGAGAGGTAGCTGACTGGTGCTCTGTGGTGACACTGCTTATAGAGGTGACAGGAAGAGAGGTAGCTGACTGGTGCTCTGTGGTGACACTGCTTAGAGGTGACAGGCAGAGAGGTATCACTGTAGCTGACTGGTGCTCTGTGGTGACACTGCTTATAGAGGTGACAGGAAGAGAGGTAGCTGACTGGTGCTCTGTGGTGACACTGCTTATAGAGGTGACAGGAAGAGAGGTAGCTGACTGGTGCTCTGTGGTGACACTGCTTATAGAGGTGACAAGAAGAGAGGTAGTTGACTGGTGCCCTGTGGTGACACTGCTTAGAGGTGACAGGAAGAGAGGTATCACTGTAGCTGACTGATGCCCTGTGGTGACACTGCTTAGAGGTGACAGGCAGAGAGGTATCACTATAGCTGACTGATGCCCTGTGGTGACACTGCTTAGAGGTGACAGGCAGAGAGGTATCACTGTAGTCGACTGGTGCCCTGTGGCGACACTGCTTAGAGGTGACAGGCAGAGAGGTATCACTGTAGCTGACTGATGCCCTGTGGTGACACTGCTTAGAGGTGACAGGCAGAGAGGTAGCTGACTGATGCCCTGTGGTGACACTGCTTAGAGGTGACAGGCAGAGAGGTATCACTGTAGCTGACTGGTGCCCTGTGGTGACACTGCTTAGAGGTGACAGGCAGAGAGGTAGCTGACTGATGCCCTGTGGTGACACTGCTTAGAGGTGACAGGCAGAGAGGTATCACTGTAGCTGACTGGTGCCCTGTGGTGACACTGCTTAGAGGTGACAGGCAGAGAGGTATCACTGTAGCTGACTGGTGTTGTGGAGCAGATGGCTGGTCACCTGTGTGTCTAATGAAACAGAGAAACAGATGAGATCTGGCAGCATTCAGCAGTACCACAACACACCGAGGTGACACCCTTCCTGTGTCCCAGGTGGCACCCTATTATAAATAGAGCACTACTGACCTGAGCCTGGACAAAAGTAGTGCACTACATAGGGAATAGTGTGCATTTGGGATGTCACCCTTTTAAAACGCTCCTGTTAAATAATGACCCATCCCAGTCCCTACTGTCTCCCTCTGCTTAGAGTTAAACAACCAGGTGGATAATGACCCATCCCAGTCCCTACTGTCTCCATCTGCTTAGAGTTAAACAACCAGGTGGATAATGACCCATCCCAGTCCCTACTGTCTCCATCTGCTTAGACAACCAGGTGGATAATAACCCATCCCAGTCCCTACTGTCTCCATCTGCTTAGACAACCAGGTGAATAATGACCCATCCCAGCCCCTACTGTCTCCATCTGCTTAGAGTTAAACATCCAGGTGGATAATGACCCATCCCAGCCCCTACTGTCTCCATCTGCTTAGAGTTAAACAACCAGGTGGATAATGACCCATCCCAGCCCCTACTGTCTCCATCTGCTTAGAGTTAAACAACCAGGTGGATATTGACCCATCCCAGTACCTACTGTCTCCATCTGCTTAGAGTTAAACAACCAGGTGGATATTGACCCATTCCAGTACCTACTGTCTCCATCTGCTTAGAGTTAAACAACCAGGTGGATAATGACTCATCCCAGTACCTACTGTCTCCATCTGCTTAGAGTTAAACAACCAGGTGGATATTGACCCATCCCAGTACCTACTGTCTCCATCTGCTTAGAGTTAAACAACCAGGTGGATAATGACTCATCCCAGTACCTACTGTCTCCCTCTGCTTAGAGTTAAACAACCAGGTGAATATTGACCCATCCCAGTACCTACTGTCTCCCTCTGCTTAAACAACCAGGTGGATAATGACCCATCCCAGTACCTACTGTCTCCATCTGCTTAGAGTTAAACAACCAGGTGGATAATGACCCATCCCAGCCCCTACTGTCTCCATCTGCTTAGAGTTAAACAACCAGGTGGATAATGACCCATCCCAGCCCCTACTGTCTCCATCTGCTTAGAGTTAAACAACCAGGTGGATAATGACCCATCCCAGCCCCTACTGTCTCCCTCTGCTTAGAGTTAAACAACCAGGTGGATAATGACCCATCCCAGTCCCTACTGTCTCCCTCTGCTTAGACAACCAGGTGGATAATGACCCATCCCAGTCCCTACTGTCTCCATCTGCTTAGAGTTAAACAACCAGGTGGATAATGACCCATCCCAGTACCTACTGTCTCTATCTGCTTAGACAACCAGGTGGATAATGACCCATCCCAGTACCTACTGTCTCCCTCTGCTTAGAGTTAAACAACCAGGTGGATAATGACCCATCCCAGCCCCTACTGTCTCCCTCTGCTTAGAGTTAAACAACCAGGTGGATAATGACCCATCCCAGCCCCTACTGTCTCCATCTGCTTAAACAACCAGGTGGATAATGACCCATCCCAGCCCCTACTGTCTCCATCTGCTTAGACAACCAGGTGGATAATGACCCATCCCAGCCCCTACTGTCTCCATCTGCTTAGACAACCAGGTGGATAATGACCCATCCCAGCCCCTACTGTCTCCATCTGCTTAGACAACCAGGTGGATAATGACCCATCCCAGCCCCTACTGTCTCCATCTGCTTAGACAACCAGGTGGATAATGACCCATCCCAGCCCCTACTGTCTCCATCTGCTTAGAGTTAAACAACCAGGTGGATAATGACCCATCCCAGCCCCTACTGTCTCCCTCTGCTTAGACAACCAGGTGGATAATGACCCATCCCAGTACCTACTGTCTCCATCTGCTTAGACAACCAGGTGGATAATGACCCATCCCAGCCCCTACTGTCTCCCTCTGCTTAGAGTTAAACAACCAGGTGGATAATGACCCATCCCAGCCCCTACTGTCTCCCTCTGCTTAGACAACCAGGTGGATAATGACCCATCCCAGCCCCTACTGTCTCCCTCTGCTTAGAGTTAAACAACCAGGTGGATAATGACCCATCCCAGTACCTACTGTCTCCCTCTGCTTAGACAACCAGGTGGATAATGACCCATCCCAGCCCCTACTGTCTCCATCTGCTTAGACAACCAGGTGGATAATGACCCATCCCAGCCCCTACTGTCTCCATCTGCTTAGACAACCAGGTGGATAATGACCCATCCCAGCCCCTACTGTCTCCATCTGCTTAGAGTTAAACAACCAGGTGGATAATGACCCATCCCAGTACCTACTGTCTCCCTCTGCTTAGAGTTAAACAACCAGGTGGATAATGACCCATCCCAGTACCTACTGTCTCCCTCTGCTTAGAGTTAAACAACCAGGTGGATAATGACCCATCCCAGTACCTACTGTCTCCCTCTGCTTAGAGTTAAACAACCAGGTGGATAATGACCCATCCCAGCCCCTACTGTCTCCCTCTGCTTAGAGTTAAACAACCAGGTGGATAATGACCCATCCCAGCCCCTACTGTCTCCCTCTGCTTAGAGTTAAACAACCAGGTGGATAATGAACCATCCCAGTACCTACTGTCTCCATCTGCTTAGACAACCAGGTGGATAATGACCCATCCCAGTACCTACTGTCTCCATCTGCTTAGAGTTAAACAACCAGGTGGATAATGACCCATCCCAGTACCTACTGTCTCCATCTGCTTAGAGTTAAACAACCAGGTGGATAATGACCCATCCCAGCCCCTACTGTCTCCCTCTGCTTAGACAACCAGGTGGGACACCACTACAGAACACTCTGCTATGAGAACAACATGGCATATTAAGCATTTAGCTAGCTAGAACCAAAGAGTATCTATTATATTGACTATAACCTTGTCCCCCAGGGCTAACTGCGCCTGGGCGGAAGTGTCTGGGAACGAGACTAGCCCAAATTAAAAGGCCCAAGTGGTTGACATGTTTGCAGACAACCCCAGTTTGACTTTTAACAGGTTATCATCAAATCATGTGTCAACCCTCTAACAACAACCTGCCGTGGTGGGAAAAGTCCTTGAGTAACAGAAACCTTAATAGAAAATGTCTCAATTAAAAGTCACCCAGTAAAAAACTAATTGAGTAAATGTCCAAAAAGTACTTGTTTTAAAATAAAATATACTTAAGTATCAGGAAGAGAGGCATTAGACTACCCTGGAGCGGCAGGGTAGCCTAGTGGTTAGAGTGTAGAGGAGGCAGGGTAGTCTAGTGGTTAGAGTGTAGAGGGGGCAGGGTAGCCTAGTGGTTAGAGTGTAGAGGGGGCAGGGTAGCCTAGTGGTTAGAGTGTAGAGGAGGCAGGGTAGTCTAGTGGTTAGAGTGTAGAGGGGGCAGGGCAGCCTAGTGGTTAGAGTGTAGAGGAGGCAGGGCAGCCTAGTGGTTAGAGTGTAGAGGAGGCAGGGCAGCCTAGTGGTTAGAGTGTAGAGGGGGCAGGGCAGCCTAGTGGTTAGAGTGTAGAGGCGGCAGGGTAGCCTAGTGGTTAGAGTGTAGAGGAGGCAGGGTAGCCTAGTGGTTAGAGTGTAGAGGAGGCAGGGTAGCCTAGTGGTTAGAGTGTAGAGGAGGCAGGGTAGCCTAGTGGTTAGAGTGTAGAGGAGGCAGGGCAGCCTAGTGGTTAGAGTGTAGAGGAGGCAGGGTAGTCTAGTGGTTAGAGTGTAGAGGAGGCAGGGCAGCCTAGTGGTTAGAGTGTAGAGGAGGCAGGGCAGCCTAGTGGTTAGAGTGTAGAGGAGGCAGGGCAGCCTAGTGGTTAGAGTGTAGAGGAGGCAGGGTAGCCTAGTGGTTAGAGTGTAGAGGCGGCAGGGCAGCCTAGTGGTTAGAGTGTAGAGGCGGCAGGGCAGCCTAGTGGTTAGAGTGTAGAGGCGGCAGGGTAGCCTAGTGGTTAGAGTGTAGAGGAGGCAGGGTAGCCTAGTGGTTAGAGTGTAGAGGCGGCAGGGTAGCCTAGTGGTTAGAGTGTAGAGGAGGCAGGGCAGCCTAGTGGTTAGAGTGTAGAGGAGGCAGGGTAGCCTAGTGGTTAGAGTGTAGAGGGGGCAGGGTAGCCTAGTGGTTAGAGTGTAGAGGCGGCAGGGCAGCCTAGTGGTTAGAGTGTAGAGGCGGCAGGGTAGCCTAGTGGTTAGAGTGTAGAGGAGGCAGGGTAGCCTAGTGGTTAGAGTGTAGAGGCGGCAGGGTAGCCTAGTGGTTAGAGTGTAGAGGAGGCAGGGCAGCCTAGTGGTTAGAGTGTAGAGGAGGCAGGGTAGCCTAGTGGTTAGCGTGTAGAGGGGGCAGGGTAGCCTAGTGGTTAGAGTGTAGAGGCGGCAGGGTAGCCTAGTGGTTAGAGTGTCGAGGAGGCAGGGCAGCCTAGTGGTTAGAATGTAGAGGCGGCAGGGTAGCCTAGTGGTTAGAGTGTAGAGGCGGCAGGGTAGCCTAGTGGTTAGAGTGTAGAGGGGGCAGGGTAGCCTAGTGGTTAGAGTGTAGAGGAGGCAGGGTAGTCTAGTGGTTAGAGTGTAGAGGAGGCAGGGCAGCCTAGTGGTTAGAGTGTAGAGGAGGCAGGGCAGCCTAGTGGTTAGAGTGTAGAGGGGGCAGGGTAGCCTAGTGGTTAGAGTGTAGAGGGGGCAGGGCAGCCTAGTGGTTAGAGTGTAGAGGCGGCAGGGCAGCCTAGTGGTTAGAGTGTAGAGGAGGCAGGGCAGCCTAGTGGTTAGAGTGTAGAGGAGGCAGGGCAGCCTAGTGGTTAGAGTGTAGAGGAGGCAGGGCAGCCTAGTGGTTAGAGTGTAGAGGAGGCAGGGTAGCCTAGTGGTTAGAGCGTTGGACTAGTAACTGGAAGGTTGCAAGTTCAAATCCCCGTTCAAATCAAATCTGTCGTTCTGCCCCTGAACAGGCAGTTAACCCACTGTTCCTAGACCAGTTAACCCACTGTTCCTAGACCAGTTAACTCACTGTTCCTAGACCAGTTAACTCACTGTTCCTAGACCAGTTAACTCACTGTTCCTAGACCAGTTAACTCACTGTTCCTAGACCAGTTAACTCACTGTTCCTAGACCAGTTAACTCACTGTTCCTAGACCAGTTAACTCACTGTTCCTAGACCAGTTAACCCACTGTTCCTAGACCAGTTAACCCACTGTTCCTAGACCAGTTAACTCACTGTTCCTAGACCAGTTAACTGACTTGCCTAGTTAAATAAAAACGTTCCTTATATTAAACAAACCGAACGGTCCGATGTTATTTACAGATATCCAGGAGCCCAGTCCAACATCATTTACAAATGAAACATGTGTTTCAGCCAGACCAGAGGCAGTAGGGATGACCAGGGACGTTTTCCTGATAACTGCAGGAAATGGACCGTTTTCTTGTCCTGCTAATAAGCATTAAAAAATGACGGAGTAAAAAGTAGTAAAAAGTACATTAATTTCTTTAGGAATGTAACGTTAGTGGAGTAAAAGTTGTAAAAAAATATACAATTAAAGTACAGATATTCCACCCCCCCCGCGCGCAAAAAACTACTTAGCCAAGAAGTACTTTAAAGTATTGTTAGTTAAGTACTTTATAACACTGACAACTTGGTAATAAATAACGTTATCTGAATAACTGTTCAGTCACAACCACCTGTTGGTGACTGGATGTGTGTTTGGACAGTCTGCAGACTCACCGTCAACACTGGCCTTAACAGCCTGTTATTTACCCATGTGTCTCCACTACTCAACCTGTTGGTGACTGGATGTGTGGTTGGACAGTCTGCAGACTCACTGTCAACACTGGCCTTAACAGCCTGTTATTTACCCATGTGTCTCCACTACTCAACCTGTTGGTGACTGGATGTGTGTTTGGACAGTCTGCAGACTCACTGTCAACACTGGCCTTAACAGCCTGTTATTTACCCATGTGTCTCCACTACTCAACCTGTTGGTGACTGGATGTGTGGTTGGACAGTCTGCAGACTCACCGTCAACACTGGCCTTAACAGCCTGTTATTTACCCATGTGTCTCCACTACTCAACCTGTTGGTGACTGGATGTGTGGTTGGACAGTCTGCAGACTCACCGTCAACACTGGCCTTAACAGCCTGTTATTTACCGATGTGAAGGTGTCTCCACTACTCAACCTGTTATTTACCGATGTGTCTCCACTACTCAACCTGTTATTTACCGATGTGTCTCCACTACTCAACCTGTTATTTACCGATGTGTCTCCACTACTCAACCTGTTATTTACCGATGTGTCTCCACTACACAACCTGTTATTTACCGATGTGTCTCCACTACTCAACCTGTTATTTACCGATGTGTCTCCACTACACAACCTGTTATTTACCGATGTGTCTCCACTACTCAACCTGTTATTTACCGATGTGTCTCCACTACTCAACCTGTTATTTACCGATGTGAAGGTGTCTCCACTACTCAACCTGTTATTTACCGATGTGAATGTTTCTCCACTACTCAACCTGTTATTTACCGATGTGTCTCCACTACTCAACCTGTTATTTACCGATGTGTCTCCACTACTCAACCTGTTATTTACCGATGTGTCTCCACTACTCAACCTGTTATTTACCGATGTGTCTCCACTACTCAACCTGTTATTTACCGATGTGTCTCCACTACTCAACCTGTTATTTACCGATGTGTCTCCACTACTCAACCTGTTATTTACCGATGTGTCTCCACTACTCAACCTGTTATTTACCGATGTGTCTCCACTACTCAACCTGTTATTTACCGATGTGTCTCCACTACTCAACCTGTTATTTACCGATGTGTCTCCACTACTCAACCTGTTATTTACCGATGTGTCTCCACTACTCAACCTGTTATTTACCGATGTGTCTCCACTACTCAACCTGTTATTTACCGATGTGTCTCCACTACTCAACCTGTTATTTACCGATGTGAATGTTTCTCCACTACTCAACCTGTTATTTACCGATGTGAATGTGTCTCCACTACACAACCTGTTAACTAACTCTGCTCTAACTTACCCATATCACATACTGAACAGAGCGGCTTGGAACAACGTGTTGGACGTAATAAGCATAGCTGGCTAACGTTTACAGTATTTAGTTAGCCAGCCAGCTAGTACCGTTAGCAAGTAGCCAGATGTTATTGATCTTTAGAAATCAATAACGTTACTCAAAATTGTGAGTTATCATGGAAATAAAATAAGTTCAGTTACCTGTGTTTTGATTGTTGACAAATAAAATAGCTTGTTGACAATTGTTCAAACGAAAATCGTGCTAATGTTAGCTCGGTCGGAGAAAACTAAAATCCAGACTCACCAGTTGAAATTCTGAAAACTTACGAAAAGTCACTGTGGCTTGAACGCGACACGTCTTCGTCAAAAGAGCCAATTCTTCGGAAACTGGGAGGGGAAACACACTTCAACAGGACATAAAGCATGTGGCTTCACAAAAGTGACACATTTGAGTGTTGCCAACTCGTGTTAGTTTGCATGGCCATGAAAAAAAGTTGGACGCCTCGTATTGGTGACGTCACATCGGAGGGTTTGTACTTTGATGCCGCGTTCACATCAACTGGGAACTTGAAAATCTCCGAATTCCGACGTTCACGACAAAATGGGAACTCCGGGAGAAAAGAAGAAAAAAAATATCTTCGACAAGGGAAAATCTTTTCAAACCGTCGTCCAATTCTAAATCGGGAACTCACTGACGTCACGATTGCACGTCGTATGTTTCCGAGTTCCCCAGTTTTCCAGAAAGCACTATGAGCTTGAGAACATGCAGAGAAGGCATTGCCAGATGCGTCACTATAACCCAGAAAGTTAAACTACACTGGAAGCCACATTTGAAATGGAATACATGTGAAGACGTGGATAAAATCGCATTTAAATGTACTTTCGGGAAGGTTTGTGGCCACCATTCATTTAATACAATTAAATATCTACATCAGACGCTATTGGGAGCTATTTCATAGTTTCCCCCCATTTCAATCTTATAGTGACCCTGGTTTGGCGTTACTATTATAGGAGGAGCAGACCATCCGATATGCCCATAAATATTATATGAAACCTGGAATAAAAATGTTTAGAGGACCAGTGTTTCTATAGAGAAACAAACCTCACATCTGTGCAGTTTGCAAGCAATGTTGTTAGACTCCATTGTATCGTTGTTTCTTCTTTAGAGAACACTGGTGAGCAACAACATCATTTTACTTCACCGCAACAACAACAACAAAAAACACCTTGCTACATGTATTCAATATACACCATTTCAAATCTGACTCCCGGTGCGGTTTTACTTCCGGGCTACTATGACGCAGGTGGCAGTTCCTTGTCAATATGTCGCGAGGTGCTGACGGCTCTCTCTGTGATTTAATGGTGTCTGCTTCCCCCTAGCGGTTAATATAATACACTACAGATTGGTATTTTCTTTGACCAGCAGGCGGTGATAAAGTGCTATGTTACTTTCTCTAACGATCGGTACCAAAGATTATAACGCGATATGCACCAGAGGAGGCTGGTGGGAGAAGCTATAGGAGGAAGTGCTCACTGGATGGTACTTAATGTGTTCTGGATTTACAAAGAAACAGGATGCTCATAATGTGTTCTGGATTTACAAATAAACAGGATGCTCATAATGTGTTCTGGATTTACAAATAAACAGGATGCTCATAATGTGTTCTGGATTTACAGATAAACAGGATGCTCATAATGTGTTCTGGATTTACAAAGAAACAGGATGCTCATAATGTGTTCTGGATTTACAGATAAACAGGATGCTCATAATGTGTTCTGGATTTACAAATCAACAGGATGCTCATAATGTGTTCTGGATTTACAAAGAAAGAAATACGGATGATATTCATATCCCCTAAACAATTGATTAATGTCGATCATACTAATGAAACCATAGCCAGAGTTCAGGTTTTGCTAATTAAAATGTTTTTTGGGGGGGGGGGGGGGGTCTACAGACTACAGCTCTGTTATTGCCCACATATACGATCGCTAATTACTCCCTAATACAACATTCAGGTGATGCAGGAAAAGGAAAATACTTGAGAATTGTATTTAAAATAAATCATAAATAATAATAAAAAAACACAAAAACCTTAGATATGATTTATTTAAGACTTTTTCTGTATTTGATTTGACACATCACAACATAGCTGGCTCTATAGCTGGTTCTATAGCTGGTTCTATAGCTGGTTCTATAGCTGCTTCTATAGCTGACTCTATAGCTGGTTCTATAGCTGGTTCTATTGCTGACTCTATAGCTGGCTCTATAGCTGGTTCTATAGTTGGTTCTATAGATTGTCCTGAGATAGAGCACCAACACCTGAGATAGAGACTACGACATGCCCCAGAGCACCAACACCTGAGACAGAGACTATGACATGCCCCAGAGCACCAATACCTGAGATAGAGACTACGACATGCCCCAGTGCACCAACACCTGAGATAGAGACACCTGAGATAGAGACTACGACATGCCCCAGAGCACCAACACCTGAGACAGAGACTATGACATGCCCCAGAGCACCAATACCTGAGATAGAGACTACGACATGCCCCAGAGCACCAACACCTGAGACAGAGACTATGACATGCCCCAGAGCACCAACACCTGAGATAGAGACTACGACACACCCAAGAGCACCAACACCTGAGATAGAGACTACGACACACCACAGAGCACCATCACCTGAGATAGAGACTACGACATGCCACAGAGCACCAACACCTGAGATAGAGACTACGACACACCACAGAGCACCATCACCTGAGATAGAGACTACGACATGCCACAGAGCACCAACACCTGAGATAGAGACACCTGAGACAGAGACTACGACACGCCCCAGAGCACCATCACCTGAGATAGAGACTACGACATGCCACAGAGCACCATCACCTGAGATAGAGACTACGACATGCCACAGAGCACCAACACCTGAGATAGCGACACCTGGGACAGAGACTACGACACACCACAGAGCACCATCACCTGAGATAGAGACTACGACATGCCACAGAGCACCAACACCTGAGATAGAGACTATGAGACACCACAGAGCACCATCACCTGAGATAGAGACTACGACATGCCACAGAGCACCAACACCTGAGATAGAGACTACGACACACCACAGAGCACCAACACCTGAGATAGAGACTACGACACACCACAGAGCACCAACACCTGAGACAGAGACTACGACACGCCCCAGAGCACCAACACCTGAGATAGAGACACCTGAGACAGAGACTATGACATGCCCCAGAGCACCAACACCTGAGATAGAGACACCTGAGATAGAGGCTACGACATGCCCCAGAGCACCAACACCTGAGATAGAGACTACGACATGCCGCAGAGCACCAACACCTGAGATAGAGACTACGACATGCCCCAGAGCACCAACACCTGAGATAGAGACTACGACATGCCACAGAACACCAACACCTGAGATAGAGACTACGACATGCCCCAGAGCACCAACACCTGAGATAGAGACAATGACACGCTGCAGAGCACCAACACCTGAGATAGAGACTACGACATGCCACAGAGAACCAACACCTGAGATAGAGACTACGACATGCCACAGAGCACCAACACCTGAGATAGAGACTACGACATGCCACAGAGCACCATCACCTGAGATAGAGACTACGACATGCCACAGAGCACCAACACCTGAGATAGAGACACCTGAGATAGAGGCTACGACATGCCCAAGAGCACCAACACCTGAGATAGAGACTACGACACACCACAGAGCACCAACACCTGAGATAGAGACACCTGAGATAGAGGCTACGACATGCCCCAGAGCACCAACACCTGAGATAGAGGCTACGACATGCCCCAGAGCACCAACACCTGAGATAGAGACTACGACATGCCCCAGGGCACCAACACCTGAGATAGAGACTACGACATGCCCCATAGCACCAACACCTGAGACAGAGACTACGACATGCCCCAGAACACCAACACCTGAGATAGAGGCTACGACACACCACGGAGCACCAACACCTGAGATAGAGACACCTGAGATAGAGGCTACGACATGCCCCAGAGCACCAACACCTGAGATAGAGGCTACGACACACCACGGAGCACCAACACCTGAGATAGAGACTACGACATGCCCCAGAGCACCAACACCTGAGATAGAGACTACGACATGCCGCAGAGCACCAACACCTGAGATAGAGGCTACGACATGCCCCAGAGCACAACCACCTGAGATAGAGACACCTGAGATAGAGACTACGACATGCCCCAGAGCACCAACACCTGAGATAGAGACTACGACATGCCCCAGAGCACAAACACCTGAGATAGAGACACCTGAGATAGAGACTACGACATTCCCCAGAGCACCAACACCTGAGATAGAGGCTACGACATGCCACAGAGCACAAACACCTGAGATAGAGACACCTGAGATAGAGGCTACGACATGCCACAGAGCACAAACACCTGAGATAGAGACACCTGAGACAGAGGCTACGACATGCCCCAGAGCACAAACACCTGAGATAGAGACACCTGAGATAGAGACTACGACATGCCCCAGAGCACCAACACCTGAGATAGAGACTACGACATGCCACAGAGCACCAACACTTGAGATAGAGACTACGACATGCCGCAGAGCACCAACACCTGAGATAGAGACTGCTTCCCAAATGGCACCCTGCCCCCTATATAGCCTAGTGCACTACCAGGGCCCATAGGGCTCTGGTCAAAAGTAATGCTACGCACAGTGCACGGTATGGGAGGAACCTGTCAGCTTTTTAATTAACAGTCATTTCCTGTGTCTTCACAGCCTGCTGCAGGCCTCACCCAAACCGTCAATCAGAGCAGGGGGGGGGGGGGGGGGGGGAGAACGATCGGGGAGCAAGGAAGCAAATGGAACGCCTGAGAAGAAGAACAGAGAAATATATAGCAGGGAATGAAATAGAACGACTGAGGAGAAGAACAGAGAAACAATATCATGCTGAAGTTTCTCCTGGTAGACATTTATCTAAATAGAGTGTCTTAATGAACGTGCCTGCTGCCCTTATTATTCTTAATACTAAAATAATAACTCATACTGAAAGACAGAGGAGGTCAGTTTTAACAGAGCTCCAGGGGACTGTCTCAGTCTCAGGTCAGTTTTAACAGAGCTCCAGGGGACTGTCTCAGTCTCAGGTCAGTCTTAATAGAGCTCCAGGGGACTGTCTCAGTCTCAGGTCAGTTTTAACAGAGCTCCAGGGGACTGTCTCTGTCTCAGGTCAGTTTTAACAGAGCTCCAGGGGACTGTCTCAGTCTCAGGTCAGTTTTAACAGAGCTCCAGGGGACTGTCTCAGTCTCAGGCCAGTTTTAACAGAGCTCCAGGGGACTGTCTCTGTCTCAGGTCAGTTTTAACAGAGCTCCAGGGGACTGTCTCAGTCTCAGGTCAGTTTTAACAGAGCTCCAGGGGACTGTCTCTGTCTCAGGTCAGTTTTAACAGAGCTCCAGGGGACTGTCTCTGTCTCAGGTCAGTTTTAACAGAGCTCCAGGGGACTGTCTCTGTCTCAGGTCAGTTTTAACAGAGCTCCAGGGGACTGTCTCTGTCTCAGGTCAGTTTTAACAGAGCTCCAGGGGACTGTCTCAGTCTCAGGTCAGTTTTAACAGAGCTCCAGGGGACTGTCTCTGTCTCAGGTCAGTTTTAACAGAGCTCCAGGGGACTGTCTCAGTCTCAGGTCAGTTTTAACAGAGCTCCAGGGGACTGTCTCTGTCTCAGATCAGTTTTAACAGAGCTCCAGGGGACTGTCTCAGTCTCAGGTCAGTTTTAACAGAGCTCCAGGGGACTGTCTCTGTCTCAGGTCAGTTTTAACAGAGCTCCAGGGGACTGTCTCAGTCTCAGGTCAGTTTTAACAGAGCTCCAGGGGACTGTCTCTGTCTCAGGTCAGTTTAAAAAGAGCTCCAGGGGACTGTCTCAGTCTCAGATCAGTTTAACAGAGCTCCAGGGGACTGTCTCAGTCTCAGGTCAGTTTTAACAGAGCTCCAGGGGACTGTCTAACCTCTTTCTAATAATCTCTCTCTGATAACCTCTTTCTGATAACCTCTGATAACCTCTCTCTGATAACCTCTAATAATCTCTCTCTGATAACCTCTCTCTGATAACCTCTAATAATCTCTCTCTGATAACCTCTCTCTGATAACATTTCTCTGATAACCTCTAATAATCTCTCTCTGATAACCTCTCTCTGATAACCTCTCTCTAATAACCTCTCTCTGATAACCTCTAATAACCTATCTCTGATAATCTCTCTCTGATAACCTCTCTCTGATAATCTCTCTCTAATAATCTCTCTCTAATAACCTCTCTCTGATAACCTCTGATAATCTCTCTCGGATAACCTCTCTCTGATAATCTCTGATAATTTATCTTTGATAATCCCTCTCTAATAATCTCTCTCTAATAACCTCTCTCTGATAACCTCTCTCTGATAACCTCTCTCTGATAATCCGTCTCTAATAATCTCTCTCTAATAACCTCTCTCTGATAACCTCTCTCTGATAACCTCTAATAACCTCTCTCTGATAACCTCTCTTTAATAATCTCTCTCCAATAATCTATCTCTAATAACCTCTCTCTAAAAACCTCTCTCTGATAACCTCTGATAACCTCTTTCTGATAATCTCTCTCTGATAACCTCTGATAATCTCTCTCTGATAATCTCTCTCTGATAACCTCTGATAATCTCTCTCTGATAACCTCTCTCTTATAACCTGTTGAAACCGAACAGTGGTTCTCTGGGATCTGATTGATTTCATGACTCTTACGTTCATTTAAATGGTAGCAGCACAGAGACATGACTCTTATGTTCATTTAAATGGTAGCACAGAGACATGACTCCTACGTTCATTTAAATGGTAGCAGCACAGAGACATGACTCTTATGTTCATTTAAATGGTAGCAGCACAGAGACATGACTCTTATGTTAATTTAAATGGTAGCAAAGAGACATGACTCTTATGTTCATTTAAATGGTAGCAGCACAGAGACATGACTCTTACGTTCATTTAAATGGTAGCAGCACAGAGACATGACTCTTATGTTCATTTAAATGGTAGCACAGAGACATGACTCCTATGTTCATTTAAATGGTAGCACAGAGACATGACTCCTATGTTCATTTAAATGGTAGCACAGAGACATGACTCTTATGTTCATTTAAATGGTAGCACAGAGACATGACTCCTACGTTCATTTAAATGGTAGCACAGAGACATGACTCCTACGTTCATTTAAATGGTAGCACAGAGACATGACTCCTACGTTCATTTAAATGGTAGCAGCACAGAGACATGACTCTTATGTTCATTTAAATGGTAGCAGCACAGAGACATGACTCCTACGTTCATTTAAATGGTAGCACAGAGACATGACTCCTACGTTCATTTAAATGGTAGCACAGAGACATGACTCCTACGTTCATTTAAATGGTAGCACAGAGACATGACTCTTATGTTCATTTAAATGGTAGCAGCACAGAGACATGACTCCTACGTTCATTTAAATGGTAGCAGCACAGAGACATGACTCTTATGTTCATTTAAATGGTAGCACAGAGACATGACTCCTACGTTCATTTAAATGGTAGCACAGAGACATGACTCTTATGTTCATTTAAATGGTAGCAGCACAGAGACATGACTCCTACGTTCATTTAAATGGTAGCAGCACAGAGACATGACTCCTACGTTCATTTAAATGGTAGCAGCACAGAGACATGACTCCTACGTTCATTTAAATGGTAGCACAGAGACATGACTCCTACGTTCATTTAAATGGTAGCAGCACAGAGACATGACTCCTACGTTCATTTAAATGGTAGCAGCACAGAGACATGACTCCTACGTTCATTTAAATGGTAGCAGCACAGAGACATGACTCCTACGTTCATTTAAATGGTAGCACAGAGACATGACTCCTACGTTCATTTAAATGGTAGCACAGAGACATGACTCTTATGTTCATTTAAATGGTAGCACAGAGACATGACTCCTACGTTCATTTAAATGGTAGCAGCACAGAGACATGACTCCTACGTTCATTTAAATGGTAGCAGCACAGAGACATGACTCCTACGTTCATTTAAATGGTAGCACAGAGACATGACTCCTACGTTCATTTAAATGGTAGCAGCACAGAGACATGACTCCTACGTTCATTTAAATGGTAGCAGCACAGAGACATGACTCCTACGTTCATTTAAATGGTAGCAACACAGAGACATGACTCCTACGTTCATTTAAATGGTAGCAGCACAGAGACATGACTCCTACGTTCATTTAAATGGTAGCAGCACAGAGACATGACTCCTACGTTCATTTAAATGGTAGCACATGACTCCTACGTTCATTTAAATGGTAGCAGCACAGAGACATGACTCCTACGTTCATTTAAATGGTAGCAGCACAGAGACATGACTCCTACGTTCATTTAAATGGTAGCAGCACAGAGACATGACTCCTACGTTCATTTAAATGGTAGCACAGAGACATGACTCCTACGTTCATTTAAATGGTAGCAGCACAGAGACATGACTCCTACGTTCATTTAAATGGTAGTAGCACAGAGACATGACTCTTATGTTCATTTAAATGGTAGCAGCACAGAGACATGACTCCTACGTTCATTTAAATGGTAGCACAGAGACATGACTCTTATGTTCATTTAAATGGTAGCAGCACAGAGACATGACTCCTACGTTCATTTAAATGGTAGCAGCACAGAGACATGACTCCTACGTTCATTTAAATGGTAGCAGCACAGAGACATGACTCCTACGTTCATTTAAATGGTAGCAGCACAGAGACATGACTCTCACGTTCATTTAAATGGTAGCAGCACAGAGACATGACTCCTACGTTCATTTAAATGGTAGCAGCACAGAGACATGACTCCTACGTTCATTTAAATGGTAGCAGCACAGAGACATGACTCCTACGTTCATTTAAATGGTAGCAGCACAGAGACATGACTCCTACGTTCATTTAAATGGTAGCAGCACAGAGACATGACTCCTACGTTCATTTAAATGGTAGCACAGAGACATGACTCCTACGTTCATTTAAATGGTAGCACAGAGACATGACTCTTATGTTCATTTAAATGGTAGCAGCACAGAGACATGACTCCTACGTTCATTTAAATGGTAGCAGCACAGAGACATGACTCTTATGTTCATTTAAATGGTAGCAGCACAGAGACATGACTCCTACGTTCATTTAAATGGTAGCACAGAGACATGACTCTTATGTTCATTTAAATGGTAGCAGCACAGAGACATGACTCCTACGTTCATTTAAATGGTAGCAGCACAGAGACATGACTCCTACGTTCATTTAAATGGTAGCAGCACAGAGACATGACTCCTACGTTCATTTAAATGGTAGCACAGAGACATGACTCCTACGTTCATTTAAATGGTAGCAGCACAGAGACATGACTCCTACGTTCATTTAAATGGTAGCAGCACAGAGACATGACTCCTACGTTCATTTAAATGGTAGCAGCACAGAGACATGACTCCTACGTTCATTTAAATGGTAGCACAGAGACATGACTCCTACGTTCATTTAAATGGTAGCACAGAGACATGACTCTTATGTTCATTTAAATGGTAGCACAGAGACATGACTCCTACGTTCATTTAAATGGTAGCAGCACAGAGACATGACTCCTACGTTCATTTAAATGGTAGCAGCACAGAGACATGACTCCTACGTTCATTTAAATGGTAGCACAGAGACATGACTCCTACGTTCATTTAAATGGTAGCAGCACAGAGACATGACTCCTACGTTCATTTAAATGGTAGCAGCACAGAGACATGACTCCTACGTTCATTTAAATGGTAGCAGCACAGAGACATGACTCCTACGTTCATTTAAATGGTAGCAGCACAGAGACATGACTCCTACGTTCATTTAAATGGTAGCAGCACAGAGACATGACTCCTACGTTCATTTAAATGGTAGCAGCACAGAGACATGACTCCTACGTTCATTTAAATGGTAGCACAGAGACATGACTCCTACGTTCATTTAAATGGTAGCAGCACAGAGACATGACTCCTACGTTCATTTAAATGGTAGCACAGAGACATGACTCCTACGTTCATTTAAATGGTAGCAGCACAGAGACATGACTCCTACGTTCATTTAAATGGTAGTAGCACAGAGACATGACTCTTATGTTCATTTAAATGGTAGCAGCACAGAGACATGACTCCTACGTTCATTTAAATGGTAGCACAGAGACATGACTCTTATGTTCATTTAAATGGTAGCAGCACAGAGACATGACTCCTACGTTCATTTAAATGGTAGCAGCACAGAGACATGACTCCTACGTTCATTTAAATGGTAGCAGCACAGAGACATGACTCCTACGTTCATTTAAATGGTAGCAGCACAGAGACATGACTCTCACGTTCATTTAAATGGTAGCAGCACAGAGACATGACTCCTACGTTCATTTAAATGGTAGCAGCACAGAGACATGACTCCTACGTTCATTTAAATGGTAGCAGCACAGAGACATGACTCCTACGTTCATTTAAATGGTAGCAGCACAGAGACATGACTCCTACGTTCATTTAAATGGTAGCAGCACAGAGACATGACTCCTACGTTCATTTAAATGGTAGCACAGAGACATGACTCCTACGTTCATTTAAATGGTAGCACAGAGACATGACTCCTATGTTCATTTAAATGGTAGCAGCACAGAGACATGACTCCTACGTTCATTTAAATGGTAGCAGCACAGAGACATGACTCCTACGTTCATTTAAATGGTAGCACAGAGACATGACTCTTATGTTCATTTAAATGGTAGCACAGAGACATGACTCTTACGTTCATTTAAATGGTAGCACAGAGACATGACTCTTATGTTCATTTAAATGGTAGCACAGAGACATGACTCCTACGTTCATTTAA